>NC_037668.1:137348835-137477283 GCF_003255815.1 Theropithecus gelada
TTCTTTTTTTTTTTTTTTTTTTTTTTTTTGAGACAGAGTCTTCTTTATCACCCAGGCTGGAGTGAAGTGGCGTGATCACAGCTCACTGCAGTTTTAACTGCACAGGCTCGTGATCCTCTTTCCTCAGCCTCCTGAGTAGCTAGAACCACAGGTGTCAGCCACCATGCCTGGCTAATTTTTTAATCTTTTTTTTTTTTTTTTTGAGATGGAGTCTCGCTCTATCGCCCAGGCTGGAGTGCAGTGGCCGGATCTCAGCTCACTGCAAGCTCTGCCTCCCTGGCTCACGCCATTCTCCTGCCTCAGCTTCCCGAGTAGCTGGGACTACAGGCGCCCACCACCTCGCCCGGCTAGTTTTTTGTATTTTTTTTAGTAGAGACGGGGTTTCACCGTGTTAGCCAGGATGGTCTCGATCTCCCGACCTCGTGATCTGCCCGTCTCGGCCTCCCAAAGTGCTGGGATTACAGGCTTGAGCTACCGCGTCTGGCCAATTTTTTTTTTTTTTTTTAAGAGACAGGGTCTCCCTGTTTCCCAGGCTGGTCTTGAACTCCCGGACTCAAGCAATCATCCCACCTTGGCCTCCCAAAGTGATGGTATTACAGGCATGAGTTACTGTGCCTGGCCAGAAATGAATTATAATTAAAGACTTCTGTATATTTTAATGGAAATACCTCCTTTCATTGCAGCTGGGTTGCTTACAAATACACTACTTCAAAGTAAACTTTCTCTAGTAACATATCAGGAGCAAAGTAAAATCTGTTTGGAGCAAGTAAATCTGACTGTTACCCCAGTAAGTTATTGCTTTAATTTTACTGACTTGTTATTGATATATAATTGTACATATATACAGGGCACACATGATGTCCTGATGCCTGCACACAATGTGTAATGATCAAGTTAGGGTTTATGACACCATTCCCTCAAACACTGATCATTTCTTCACACTCCAAATCTTCTCTTTTAGCTATTTTGAAGCATACACGAGAAGCTGGTTCCTGGACCCCCGCATATACCAAAATCTGTGCATACTCAAGTCCTACTGTCGGCCCTGTGGAACCCAAATATACGACAAGCCAGCCCTCCCTATACACACAGGTTTGACATCCAGAGAACACTGTTGGTTCCCTTCCCATTTGGTTCCAGAAAATCTGCGTATAAGTGGACCCAGTGGTTCAAACCCATGTTGTTCAAGGGCCAACTATATATGATGAATTATTGTTACCTACAGTCACCCTACCATGCTACTTAACACTAGAACTGATTCATTTTCTCTGTGTGTCTCTACCCATTAACCAGCCTCTCTTCATCTCCCTTCCCGCTTCCCTCCCCAGTCTCTGGTAACCATCATTCAACTCTCCACCTCCATGAAATCAACATGAGTGAGAACTGGTGCAACCCAAACATAGTCTTGAGTTTAGATTTTTTTTTTTTTTTTTTTTTTTTTTTACTGTAAGAGGCTAAACATTGAGAAGGACACAAAAAAAGTCTGGATACAACTGCCCATATGAGAATCTTGCACTTGCACAAGTAGAAAGGAGAGTTAGTTTTTATGCCATTGCATCCCCAATCCCAGCTTTATTGATACATAACAAATAAAAATTGTACATATTTAAAGTGTACAATGTGATGTTTTGATATATGTCTACACAGTGCAAATTAGCTCCCACAAAGGAATGACAACATGCAATATTTGCCTTTCTGTGCCTGGCTGATTTCACTTAACATAATGGCCTCCAGTTCCATCCACGTTGCTGCTAATGACAGGATCTCGTTCTTTTGATGGCTGAATAATACTCCATTGTGTATATATACCATGTTTTCTTGGACATTCAAGTTGATTCCATATCTTGGCTATCATGAATAGCTACAGTGAACATGTACCCTAGTAACATATTGGATAGACACCACACACTTAGGTAGCATAAAACAAAGGAAAGTTATTGCTGTTTTGAAAAACACCTAATTTACAAAGTTATTCATGTGTATTAAATTACACCATAAAAATAACAGGGCATTTGTCTTTCTGGGATTTTTCTCCTGGGCCTACCTCAGCACCTTCCTCTTTAGATCACACGTTAGGAAAATGCTATTATGGAGGAAAAGATCTCTTATTTCAATTCTCTTGTTCTCCTAATTTGAAATAGGTTTGTCCATTTTGTTTCTATTTCAAGACCAAGGGATAGAAGCTCTTGGTTTTTCTGTTTGTGCTGCTAAATATATATATATTCATTCTATGGTGACAAAATAATTTTTAAATCATCTATTACAAAATTAGGCAGTCACACCAAGAATGGGAAATAAAATGGAAAATGCTACCTTTTTAGATAAGGTAAATTATAGAGAGAAAAATGACAATTACTAAATACGATCATTTATTTCACTTTTACATTGCAGAAGGTTTACTAAAATAAAGAGCTGGTGCACAGCCGCTGTGTAAAACAGTATGATGGTTCCTAAAAAACTAAACATAGAATCCCTATGTGACCCAGCAATTCTGTCTATCAGTATGCACCCAAAAGAATTGAAAGCAGGGTCTCAAAATGATATTTGTACACCCACTTTATTTTTAATTTAAAAATATTTTTTAATAGAGATGAGGTCTCACTATGTTGCCCAGGCTAGTCTTGACCTCCTGGGCTCAAGTGATCCTCCTGCTGCCACCTCCCAAAGTGCTGAGGTAACAGATGTGAGCCACCGCAGCCGGCCCACCCATATTTATTGCAGCACTATTCCCAACAGCCAAGAGCTGGAAGCAACCCAAGTGTACATCAACAGATGAGTGGATGAACAAAAGGTGGTGGATACACACAAAGGACGGCTATTCAGTTTATTTTATTTATCTATCTATCTAGCTAGCTAGCTAGCTAGCTAGCTAGCTATTGAGACAGAGTTTCACTCTTGTTGCCCAGGCTGGAGTGCAATGGTGCAATCTCAGCTCACTGCAACCTCTGCCTCCCGGGTTCAAGCGATTCTCCTGCCTCAGCCTCCCAAGTAGTTGGGATTATAGGCATTCGCCATCACACCCAGCTAATTTTGTATTTTTAGTAGAGATAGGGTTTCACCATGTTGGTCACGCTGGTCTCGAACTCCCGACCTCAGGTCATCCACCCGCCTCAGCCTCCCAAAGTGCTGGGATTACAGGTGGGAGCCACTGCACTGGGCCTTCAGTTTATTTTTAATTCAGCTTTTAAAAGCAGGACATTTGTAACATCTACAATAGAGATAGTTCTTGAGGACATTATGCTGAGTGAATAAGCCAGGCACAGAAAGACAAAGATTGATTGCACTCCTGTGAGGTCCCCAGAGGATTCATGCCCACGGAGACAGAGGATAAAATGGGGGTTCCAGGGCTTGGGTGGGGGTATGGGGATTGGTGCGTCATGGGGACAGATTGTCAGCTTTGGAACATGAAGAAGCTCTGGAGATGGGTGATGGTGATGGTTGCACAACCACATAAATGCACTTAATGCCACTGAACTGGACACTTAAAATGGTCAAAATGGTAAATGTTGTGTTCTCTGTATTTTAACACAATAAGAAGAATGGGGGAAAAGTGAAGAGCTAGCCACTGAGACAACCAATCACAAAACGGCAAGGGTTCAGCATGCCAGAACTCCATGCCCACCGATCACAAGGCTGGGACCCGTTCCTCTGAAGCACGGGGGTAGCTCTGGCTGAGCTTTAGAAGGAAAATCATGTTGTCTTTGCAAAGGCGAGCCTGTGGTCAGAACCCTGCAGAGTCTGCATCATGAATGAAAAGAGCAGATCTGGGGAGAGACCCAAGTGCGGGAGTGCTGGGAAACCCATCCCCCAGGACGGGACTCTGTAAGGAAGTGGCTTTCTGCTGCATTTCTTCACAATGCCACTGTATGTTGCCTCAGCAGACAGGGTCGGTAATTACCTTGGCTTTGAAGTATTTATGCCTCTTTTAATCTCCCTGAAGGTTTCTGAATGTGTTTTGTTTTGTTTCGTTTTTGAGACGGAGTCTCGCTTTGTCACCCAGGCTGGAGTGCAGTGGTGAAATCTAGGATCACTGCAACCTTCACCTCCCAGGTTCAAGTGATTCTTCTGCCTCAGCCTCCCAGGTATCTGGGACTACAGGTGTGTGCTACCACACATGGCTAATTTTTGTATTTTTAGTAGAGACCAGGTTTCACCATATTGGCCAGGCTGGTCTCAAACTCCTGACCTCATGATCCGCCTGCCTCAGCCTCCCAAAGTGCTGGGATTACAGGCATGAGCCACCACACCCGGCCCTGAATGTGGTCTTAAAGGCCATATCTCTAGCATGTCACACATGCATAGGAAGAGTCTGTGCCTCATTTTTAAATCCTACCTGTGCCAGAGAAGGCCAAGTCTGAGAGGCCTGTCAGCTTCACTCGTAAGATGGTGTGAGAGCCTCGTGAGCAGAGGGCCCAGCCTTTAGTGACACCCAGCCCTATCCCTTTTGTGGGGAAGTCAGCCATGCCTGGCTCCCGCTCAAACAGGTATGTGTGTGTCTTTAGAAAAATAGTTGCAGAATCTTACTGGAAACCGACTCTGCATACCACCAAGCCTTGTCACAGAGCTCCCAGTCAGATACTCCACAGCTGGGTTACTGGAACAGTTCAGGGTCTGTGGAATTAAAGGACATGTATATCTGGTCTTTGATGCAAACCACGAAGACCACAGGCTGCCACTGCCCAGAAAACTGACTCCAAGATTTGCCAAAGGGGAAAAGAAGTTCGTAAGAACAGAAAGTTCTAAAGCACTCCCCATAGGAACTGACTATTTGAAACAGCACATGGGAAAAGAAGTTCAACCCTAAGGGTGCTCTTGAAAACAACTGTTCCTCTTACCTAAGACCAACAAGCTCAATCTCAGGCCAGCTAGTTCACCAGAGGAACTTCAGCAGGACACAGCTAAGAAGAATGTCCTGGGTCAGAACAAACCTCAAAGACCGGGTCAAAATGACCCCCATGCCTGGTTTATTTGCTCAACATAATAACCTCCAGTTCCATCCGTGTTACTGCAAATGACATGATTTCATTCTTTTTGATGGCTGAATTACATTCCGTTGTGTATATATGCCACATTTTCTTTATCCATTCAGGCACTGGTAGACACTTAGGTTGGTTCCACATCTTGGCTATTATGAATACTGCTGCAATAAATACGGGGGTGCAGGAAGCCCTTTGATATACTAACTTCCTTTCCTTTGGATAAATACCCAGTTATGTATCAATACAAATAAATTAAAAAGAAAAACAAAACAAAAATGACCCCCTGACCAAAAGACAATGGAGGAATTTATGTTCCCAGGGCATTACTCAAAACAGTAGATTAATCAGCCAATATTAACAGCTGTGGGTGGCATTAAATAAGACAGTTTAACAGAGGGACTAGGGAAAGAGACAGTCAAAGAGAGCTCTCCTGGCTGGGAAGAGTGGCTCATGCCTGTAATTCCAACAGTTTGGAGGCTGAGCTGGGAAGACTGCTTGAAGCCAGGAGTTCAAGACCAGCCTGGGCAACATCAAGAGACCCCATCTCTATAAAAAAAAATTTTTTTTAAGGACCAGTTGGGCATGGTGGCTCACACCTGTAATCCCAGCTACCTAGGAGGTTGAGGTAGGAGGATCATTTGAGCCTGGGAGGTGGGGGCTACACTGAGCCATGATCACACCACTGTACTCCAGCCTGGCCAGCAGAGTGAGACCCAGTCTAATGAGAGAGAGAGAGAGAGAGAGAGAGAGAGAGAGAGATCCTAAAATCACTGTCATCCCAGGGTGACTTTGTGCATGCTAAAGATCACACCTTCTGAGGAGTGTCACACTGCAGGGTAAATAGCCAAGTCACTAAACAAATACATAAGCAAACAATTGAAAAAGAAATCCAAGAGAGAGAGGAATTGAATCAGAATCCAGAGTTGATACAATATATTGCCTAAAATATCCAGTTTTCAACAAAAATGAAAATTACAAGGCATGTAAAGAACAGGAAAGTATGACCTATAATGGAGGGAAAGGGAGAACAGACAACATAAACTGTGAGAGGATCCAGATGTTGGACTTTGCAAAGATTTCAAAGCAGCTATTATAAATATGTTTGAAGAACTTAGGGAAACCACACTTAAAGAAGCAAAGGAAGGTACAATGATGATGTCTCATCAAATACAGAATAAAGAAACAGAAATTACAAAAACAACCAAATGGAAATTCTGAAGTTGAAAAGTACAATGTATGAAATAAAACACTCAATAGAGGAGTTCAATGGTAGGTTTTTAACTGGCAGGGAAAAAAAAGAGTCAGAACTTAAGGATAGATTGATAAAGATTCTGCCATCTAAAAAATGGAATGAAGAAAATGAATAGAGCCTTAAAGAAATATGGGACACCATTAGGCACACCAACATACACATGAGAAAACCAGTTCCTCACATACAAGGGCAGCCCACTGAGATTAACAGCTGATTTCTCATTGGAAACAATGGATACCATGAGACAATGGGATTAAAAAAAAAAAAAAAAAAAAAAAAAAAAGGCAGACTGATTCAGCATATAAACGTTTCTTGTCCAAAACAAAATTAAATGACTCTGATGATCTGGAATTCCCACTTTTGTGCATTTAACTGCTCATCTTTCCCTCACCCAACCTTGAGCACCACGTGGGTAACAAGGCACAGACCTCCTGAATCATTTCTTCTCACCAAAACAGCAATTAAAACAGAATCTTTAAAAACGCTCAATCAGAACATTAAGTGCAACAAGCTTAAAATTATGTTAACATGATTCATGTTAGTGACCATCATTAAAACTGATTTCAAATTCTGAAAGATGCTTTAAACCACCTGCTAGCGAGGACTGGGATACTGTTGGTTGACTTCTAAAAATTATCTCATGGGTCCTTACTGTTTTCTCAATGTTCAAGATGAATTCAGTTGCAATTATCAACTCGGGTGAAAATCAAAAAATAACCAAACAACTTGATAAAGGGTTTCATGAAGCAAAGCCTGTATAAGAATTTTTTTTAATGTAAAGTAAGTGCAGGAATTTTAATAATTTATTCTGCATCCACTGAAATAAATGCCAAAAAATGCATATAAAAATTGGCCTGGCCGGGCGCGGTGGCTCAAGCCTGTAATCCCAGCACTTTGGGAGGCCGAGACGGGCAGATCACGAGGTCAGGAGAGCGAGACCATCCTGGCTGACACGGTGAAACCTCGTCTCTACTAAAAAATACAAAAAAACTAGCCAGGCGAGGTGGCGGGCGCCTGTAGTCCCAGCTACTCGGAAGGCTGAGGCAGGAGAATGGCATGAACCCGGGAGGCGGAGCTTGCAGTGAGCCAAGATCACGCCACTGCACTCCAGCCTGGGCGGCAGAGCGAGACTCTGTCTCAAAAAAAAAAAAAATAATAATAATAAAATAAAAATTGGCCCACAGTATTTGCCAAATCTTTGAAAAGGCTGTGCAAAGTCTTTTTGCCATGTCCAAGGAAAATGAATCTCTGGGAACCCTTGTCTCAGTGTCAGCAGCATGGTTCTCAGCCTTCTCTCTCCCTGTCATAATTTAAAATTAGAGCCTGTAGAAACCAGTGGTCACATGGAACACGGTGATTCCTCCTGCCCCCAACAGCTGCCATATCTCCCTGGAAATGCTAAGATTAGGACAGCACAGATTCCTAGAGTAAAATTAAGGGCCACAATTAACTGGGTGACTTAATTTGGCAATCTTGCAATTCCATTATGGTTAGAAAGTGGCTCTTCTCACTGCCATGACTGCTACAGAGTGACTCAGGGCCACTGCTCACTCTGATCTTTCTGAAGAACTTCAAGATCCCAATTCATGTTCATTCTCCTGGATATCAGGTTCTGAGGGTCAGTTCATGCAACATCCTGTCATTGTTTTCTTGTCCCACTGCTGTACTGGGGGATGCCCTGGACAGAGTCATTTGTAGGGCACACCACTAAGTTGTCCAGGGCTTCCATGTGGCCACTGCTAGCTCTTCAACAGCCAGCGCCAGGGCTAGCCCATCTAGAAGAGTCAAGAGAACAGGGCCATTAAGGAAAATGTGCAGAGAAAACGGTCCCAGCAAGAAACAGTCTCTACTCTCTAAGCATTGACTCTCGAATGTGCTAAGAACCTACACAGGAAGCTGTTTATTTCTTCTAAAAAGAAATAAAACTGGAGTACTACTTCACACTTATCATGGGTTGACTGGTGTCCTCCCAAAAAGGTATGTTGAACTCCTCATTCCCAGAACCTGTGGATGGGACAGGGGGCTATGCAGATGCAATCAAGTTAAGATGCTGTCCTCAGGGTGGGCCCTAATCCAATCACTGGTGTCCTCACAAGAAGGAGAAATTTAGTCACAGAGACAGACATACACAGAGATGAGATGATGTAGAGACACACAGGAAGAGAGTGGCCATGTGAAGACAGAGGCAGAGACTGGAGGGATGTGGCTATAAGCCTACAAGCCCAGGGGCACCTGGAGCCACTGAGAGTTGGAAGAGGCAAGGAAGGATCGTCCCATGGAACCTCTGGAGGAACAATGACCCTTCCCACACCTTGATTTGGGACCTCTATGGAAGAATAAAGTCTATTGTTTTAAGCCATTCAATTTGTTACAACAGACCTAGGAAATAAATACAATGCCATACACAAAACTCAAGCTGATTAAACATAGAGTTGCCATATAATCCATCATTTCTACTGCTTGATAAATACCCAAGAGAATTGAAACATATGTCCACACAAAAATTTATACATGCTTGCTTGTCCACAGCAGCATGATTTACAATAGTCAAAAGATGAAAACAACCCAAATGTCTATCAACAGACAAATGGATAAACAAGATATGGGTTTTCATGCAATGGAATATTAGTCAGCCACAGATGGGAATGAACTATTGATCCATGCTACAAAATGGATGAACCTTGAAAACATGATGCTCAGTGAAAGAAGCCAGGCACAAAAGGCTATATGTATGGTTCCATTTATATGAAATATCCAGAATATGTAAATCCGTAAAAACAGAAAGTAGACTGATGGTGGCCAGGGTCTGCGGGGGGAGTAGGGGATGGAATTTTTAAAAATTAAGCTGAGATAAATTTTAAAACTCTACTGAAAAAAAAAAGTAAAACACACACTTTTAGAATACAATTGAGAACATTTTCAAGAAAGCATTTCTTCAAGACACACCAAAAGAGCACATATCCCAAATAAGGGAAAAAAATAAATTTAATTACATTAAAATGTAAAATGACTATCCAACAAAAGATATCAAAAACAAATGTTGAAAAAGATGTCTGCTACACAGGTGACTTACAGAAATTCTTACCCATGCACTATGACACAGATACAAGAATATTCAAGGCCAGGCACAGTGGCTCATGCCTGTAATCCCAGCACTTTGAGAGTCTGAGGCAGGAGGACTGCTTAAGGCCAGGAGTTCCAGACGACCCTGGGCAACACGGGGAGACTCTGTCTCTACAAAATAAGGTTTTTAAAAACAGAATATTCAAGACAGCTGATGCTGGGAAAAAAAAAAACAAACAAACTGGCAACAAACTCAATCACCAAGGGAAGAATCAAATGAATCACAGGACTGGTCTGTCAAAGGTGGGGGCAATCACAGAAAAAAATGCAGTGGACCCTCATGCACTGATTGGGGATGACACCTGTATTAGTCCGGATTCTCCAGAGAAACAGAAACAACAGGAGATGGATATAAGTGTCTCTCACTGGTTCTGTATGAACCAGTAAGATACATGATACATGAGATGGATGGATGGATAGATATGATAAATAGATGATTGACAGGTAGGTACAGAAGATTGATAGATGGATCTAGATAGATTGGATACATGGATGGAGATGGATGACTGATAGATACTGATAGATAGATGACAGACTGATAGACTGAGTGATTATAAGGAACTGGCTCACATGACTATGGAGGCTGAGAAGTCCTAAGATCTGCAATCAGCAGGCTGAAGACCCAGGCAGCCCACGGTACCATTCTAGCCTGAAAGTCAGCAGGCTCAAGACCCACGAAGAGCCAATGTCTCAGTTTGTGTCCAAAGGCAGGAAAAGACCAATCAATGCCCCAGCTCAAAATATTCGGGCAGGAGGAGTTCCATCTTACTCAGCCTTTCTGTTCTATTCAGGTTTTCAACTGATTAGACAAGGCCCACCCAACTCTGGAAAACCAATCTGCTTTACTCAGTCACTGACTCAAATGCTAATTTCTTCCAGAAACATCCTCACAGATACATCCGAAATGATGTATGACCAAATGTTTGGGCACCCCGTGGCCCAGTGAAGCTGACACATAAAATTCACCATCATGACAACTGTACCCAGCATGGAAAGGCAAGCTGCAGAACATCGAGGGTACAACCCCAGCTAAGATGGGAAAAGGGCCACTTGAAGGTGGTGTGTGTGGATATAAGTGTGTGAGTAGAGACATCTGTGTCTGCACGCACAGAGGCATTTGGAAGTGAGCACAGACTGCTGACCATGGTGACCTTCAAGAATATAGAAAAATGGACAGGCTTTTTACTCTGTGTGCTTCTGTACTGTTAAGTTTTATTCAACAAATACACATCCCATTTGCAGTTAAAAAATAACAGGTCCCAGCTGAGTTGAGGACAGGTGCAGCCTCAAACACGTACTGAGCAGCAGGCCTAGGATTCAGGCATCCCCCTTCATCCTGAACTTTTCAGCCTGGCTCCTGAATTCTACTTTAAAACGAAATCTTAAACAGAGCCCAAGTAAAAGGAGCTGATCAGAACAGCAGAGCTGTGGTTCTCAAAGTGTGATCCCAGCAGCCTGTGGGTCCCTGGGGCCCTCTTATGACTCCCGAGGTCCCAGTGGTTTCCATGGTGATGTTGAGGTATTGTTTGCCTTTGTCATTCTCACTCCATCATGAGTGTGGGGTTGTCTCAAGGATGCAGGACTCCAGTTCAGAGGATCAAAGCTAGGTGTTAAAGAGATTTCCCCTCATGATCCAAACACCTCCTACCAGGCCCCGCCTCCAACACTGGGGACTACATTTCAATGTAAGATTTAGTGGGAACACAGATCCAAACTGTATCAAATTTGTAAAAATAAATTTGAAAACAGGTGATATGGACAAGTTCCTCAAAAAACATAATCATCATTTCAATTCATACTCCCCAAAACTGATAAACTTCAACAACCATTTGTGATTTAAAAAAAAAAAATTCTTAGCAAACTAGGATTTCCAGTTATAATAACTTTCTCAACCTCAAAAAGAAGACCTACCAAGAAATGTCAACAACCACCAGACCAAGTGGTAAAACAATGATGAACTTTCCTTTAAGATCAAGAGCCGAGTGAGGCACCAGCACCCCTATTTAACCTGATCCATCAGAGAAAGGAATGGGAAAAAAACTAAACATTTACAGATTACCAGAAACAAACAAAACTGTCATTAATTTAAGATCAGATGATTGTCTAAAGTAAAAGCCCGAACATTTAAAGTTTAGCAAATTTATTTCTAAACATCAGTAACAAAAAATTAGATAAATGCAATTTCGCAAGGATGCCTTTTGCCACATATTAAAATTATTTTAAATAAATACATTTAACAAAAGATATATAAGGACTTCAGAAAAATTATACAAACTTTGCAGAATTAAAGTAGGCATAAATAAGCAGAGAGATATGCACTGCTTTTGGACTTGAAAACTCAGTAACACAAAGATGTCAGTTCTCCCCAACTTGACCTACACATTTAATGCAATGCTGATCAAAATGCTATTGTGTGTGTGCATGAGTATGTGTGTAAACAGACTGTAAAAAATCTGACTCTAAAATTCACACAGATAAGTCAAGATGTTATTTGAAGAAGACCTTAGCTTGTGACAGCATTATGCCAGTTACTAAGAACAATCCTCATGGTACAGTAATTAAGACATCATGGTTATCAGCACAAAAGTAGACAGACAGGGTGGAGCAGAATGAGAAGTCCAGAAACAAACTCACACAGGTGAACGCATGGAATCTGAACAAAGTGCACCCTGGATCAGTGTGGAAAGATGAACTTTCAGTAAATGGTGTTAGGGCAGCTAGTTATGTCAACCAGAAAACCACCTCACACCATACAGCCACACCAACCCCAAGTAGATTAAAAATCTACAGAAGAAAGGTCCAGGCCAGGCGCCGTGGCTCACACCTAGAATCCCAGCTCTCTGGGAGGCTAAGGCAGGCAGATTGCTTGTGCCCAGGAGTTCAAGACCAACCTAGACAACATGGCGAATCCCCGTCTCTACAAAAACTACAAAAATTAGCCAGGCATGGTGGTGCAATGCCTGTGGTCCCAGCTACTTGGGTGGCTGAGGTGGGAGAATTGGTTGAGCCCAGGAATTTAAGGCTGCAGTGAGCCATAATCGCGCCACTGCACTCCAACCTAGGTGACAGAGCGATACCCTCTCATTCATTCATTCATTAATAGAAAGGTATAACTACAGAAGTCTTAGAAGTTAGTATCATGAGGTCAGGGCGGGGAAGGAATTTTTAAGCAAGGCACAAAAAGCACAAACCTTTAGAAAAATAAATAAAAGTTCACTGCATTGGAATTAAAAACTCCTGTCCCAAAAGACACCATTAAAGAAAGTGAAAGACAAGCCTCACACTGACAGAAAATACAGGCAATACATAGAATTGACAAGGATACACAGATAACGCCTACAAAATCAGCGAGAAGGACAAGGGACTTGGAAAGGCCTGTGACAGGAAAGGAACAGGTGTGGCCAATACACAGAGGGGGCTCAACCCATTCCCAGTCGGGACATTAAATCCAAGAAACGCCTCTGCTGACCCGTCCACCTGGCGCCCGGGCCGCAGGCCATGTGTCCACAGGCCATGTGCCCACAGACTGTGTGCCCGCAGGCTGTGTGCCCGCAGGAGGAATGCAAACCCTCACCTCTTGGAATCCCCTCGCAGTGGGACAGCCCACCCAGGCTCAGCCAGCCCTCCATTCTCTGCAGCAGAACGCTTATTGGAGACTGCAGGGAAAAAAGCGTCATTTTCCTCCGCTAAGGACAGTTTCTGAACAGTACCCCTGCCCTGCCCCACAGTGGAAGACTGCAGACCCAGTACCCTATGGGCCCCCACCCGGGGGTCCTTTCTGGGCTGGTTGGGTTTGGCCTCAAGTGCGTTGCGACGTTGTGAGGAGGGCCAGTTGCAACACTGTCAGTGACTGCTTGAAAACAGAATGAACTGTCTGTCCACCCGGGGTGATGTGAGCAGCACTTCTCACAATGGACATGAGGTGGAAGCAGCCCAGGCATCAGATGAATGGATAAACAAAATGACACACAATCTGATCTCAAAACGGGCAAATGACGCAAATAAACACTTCTTCACAGAAAACACACAACCAACCAAAAAGTACATGGGAAGGTGCTCAACATAATAACTAGAGAAATGCAAATCAAACCACAATGAGAAATTACCTTGTACCAGGCCGGGCATAGTGGCTCACGCCTGTAATACCAACACTTTGGGAGGCTGAGGCAGGTGAGCTTGAGCTCAGAAGTTTGAGACTAGCCTGGCCACATGGTGAAACCCCATCTCTACTAAAATACAAAAATTAGCCAGGCATGGTGGTGCACGCCTGTAATCCCAGATAGTCGGGAGGCTGAGGCAGGAACCTGGGAGGCAGAGGTTGCACTCCAGCCTGGGCGATAGTGTGAGACCCAGGCTCAAAACAGTAATAAAAAATAAAAATAAAATTAAAAAAAAAAAAAAACATAAAATAAATAAAATTAAATTAAATTAAATAAAATTAAATAGAAATTACCTCATATCCATTAGGATGTCCACCATCCAAAAGCAGAAAATAACAAGTGTTGGCAAGGATGTGGAGAAACGGGAATGTTTGTACACTGTTGCTGGGAATGTAAAATGCTGCAGCTATCATGAAAAACAGGATGGAGGTTCCTCAAAAAATGACACACAAAACTCCCACATAATCCAGCCATTCCACTTCTGGATAGATACCCAGAGGAATTTCATTTTATTTTTGTAGTGATGGGGGTCTTACTATGTTGCCTGGGCTGGTCTCAAATTCCTGGCCTCAAGTGGTCCGCCCATCTCAGCCTCCCAAAGCATTGGGATTACACGTGTGAGCCAACATGCCCAGCCTTGCCCAGAAGAATGAAAAGCAGGGTCTTGAAGAGATATTTACACACTCATGTTTACAGCACCACTACTCACAGTAACCAAAGGTGGAAACAACCCACGTGTTTACCCACAGATGAATGGATACACACAATCCAGGCCATCCACATGATGGAATAGTATTCAGCCTTGAAAAGGAAGGGGATGCTGACACAGGCTATAACAACAACATGCTGAATGAAATGCAGCAGACACAAAAGGACAAATCCCATGTGATTCCACTCATAAGAGGCCTCTGGAGTCGTCACAGTCACAGGTGCAGAAGAGAGAATGGTGGTTCCAGGGGCTGAGGAGGGTATGGGGAGTTGGCATTTGATGGGAACAGTTTCAGGCTGGGAAGACAAAGGGGGTCTAGAGATGGGTGGTGGCTGCAAAACCACGTGAATGTACTGAATACCACTGAATGAGACATTTAAACATGGTTTAAAAGGGTACTTTTGTGTGTATTTCACCATAATTTTTTAAAATAAAAAATTTTTAAATTCATTTCTCATATTTCATCAATTCTGAGAACTCTTCTTCCTGCATTCCAGCCAGGCACATGGGACACGCCTCTGTTCAATGCCACCCCATGGTCACCATTGGACACAGATGGCTCCGTTCTCAAGGGCACTGGGGTGTCCCCACCCAGAGGCCACCTCAAGTGACCCCAAGTGAGCTGAGACCACAAAGCTGGGCTCTGACTTGCAGGGACTCGTCGGGAGAACGTGGCTGCTCCCTGGTGACCACAGCCTCAGAAATGCAGCCAAATGCCTGGGACTCACGTCCGGGACTCATGCCCGGGAAGCCATCTTGTTGTATTACAGCAAAATGAACCAGAGAAGCCGCTGGTTCAGAAGACACTGCTCTGAAATTTCTCAGAAGGGTCAGGGGAGGAAGGTCAGGGTTCACATTAAATTAATTCTCCCAGCTGTAACTGTTGGTCCTCTGCTGGACCATGGCCACGCCTGTTATTGTCCCTGATCTGAATGCTGGGTGATCTTGCCCACACTGCCTGGGCCCCACAGGTTGGCTCTCCCAACGCAGAAATAATAGCAGGGCCATGAGGCACGAGGACCAACTCTGGGGCACGTGGCCAGGACACAGGCCACAGGGATCCAGAGGACGTCCTGAGAGTTGTCGAAGCCCTGTGGCACTCCAGTTCAGCCACGGTCACACAGCCCCAGTCTTTTCTTACCTAAAGACCAAAATATGGTCACAGAGGGGCTTTGTTGGCAAGGACCCCATAGGGATGCTGCCTATCTGGTAGCACTTCAAGAATCGGAGCCTAAAAGAAAAGGAAGACTGTGTCATGAATCTTGGGATTCCACCGGGGCTACATGGGAGCCACGAGGGGCCATGACTATCGCCCACTTCACAGAATAAGCCAGTGCTCCCCAAAAGGATCTACACACTTAATTCAATTCCTATCACAATTCCAGCAAGGGTTTTCATGGACATAGACAAGCTACTTCCAGAACTTATATGGAAAGGCACAGGCACAACAGTTGCTAAAACTATTTATTTTTTTGTTTCTAGGTTTTTTGTTTGTTTGTTTTTCCTGAGGCAGGGTCTCACTCTGTCACCCAGGCTGGAGTGCAGTGGCGCAATCTTGGCTCACTGCAGCCTTGACCTCCCAGGCTCAAGCGATTCTCCCACCTCAGCCTCCTAAGAAGCTGGGACTACAGGTGTTTGCCACCATGCCAGGTGAATTTTTATTGTTTTTGTTGTATTCTTTTTGTAGAGACGGGGTCTCACTATGTTGGCCAGGCTGCTCTCGAACTCCTGGGCTCAAGCAATCTACCCGCCTCAGCCTCCCAAAATGCTGGGGTTACAGGTGTGAGCCACCACCACCCCCAGCAGCTAAAATCATCTTGAAAGAAAAGAAGGAAGTGGGAGGAATTGCTGTACCTGCTGGTGAGTCTTTCTACCACACACGGCCACAGAAACAGGGCAGTGTGGCATCCACTGAGGGACAGACACACACATCAATGGGACAGAATAGAGCCCAGAAAAAGCCCCCTCAAATATGCAAGACTGATTCCTTTCTGTAAAGGTGCAGCTCCAATGCAGTGGAGAAGGGCAGCCCTTTTAACAAATGGTGCCAGAGCAACTAAACAGTCACAAAAGGGAAAAACTGAACCTCAGCCAAAACCTTGCACCTTATACAAAAATTATCTCCACATGGAGCATGGCCAACAGCAAACAATCTGAAAAAGAAATCAAGAAAACAATCCCGTGGATAATAACAGCTACAAAGAACATAACATACCTAGGAATTGATTTTACCAAAGTGAAAGATCTATACAAGGAAAATATAAAACACTGATGAAAGAAACTGAAGGGGACACCAAATAATGGGAAGATATTCTCTGATGATGGATTGGAAGAATTAATATTGTTAAAATGACAGTACAACCCAAACAATTTACAGATTTGATGCAACCCCTATCAAAATACCAATGACATTCTGCACAGAAATAGAAAAAAAATCTTAAAATTTATATGGAACCACAAAACACCCAGCTAAAGACCCAGGGTAGCCAAAGCTATCCTAAGAAAAAAAACAAAACTGGAGGCATCACATTACCAGACTTCAAACTATACTACAGAGTTATAGTAACCAAAACAGCATGGTACTGGCATAAAAACAGACACATAGGCCAATGAAACAGAACAGAAAACCCACATAGAAATCCAACCACTTACAACCAACTCACCTTTGACAAAGGTGTCAAGAACATACACTAGGGAAAAGACAGTCTCTTCAATAAATGGTGCTGGGAAAACTGGATATCCATATGCAGAAGAATGAAACTAGACCCCTATCTCTCACCATATACAAAAATCAACTCGAAATGGATTAAAGACTTAAATGTAAGAACTGAAATTATGAAACTGCTAGAAGAAAACATTGGAGAAACTCTGCAGGACATTGGTGTGGGCAAATGTTTCCTGTGTAAGATCTCAAAAGCACAGGCAACCAAAAGCAAACACGAAGCTAAAAAGCTTCTGCACAGCGAAGAAAACAAAATGAAGAGACAACCCACAGAATGGGAGAAAATATTTGCAAACTACCCATCAGACAAGGGAGTAATAATCAGAATATATAAGAAGCTCAAACAACTCAACAGAAAAAAAATACAGTAATCTGATTTTAAAATGGGCAAAAGATTCAAATAGACATTCTTCAAAAGAAGACAAATGATCAATAGGTTTACAGAAAAATATTCAACATCACTGATCATCAGAAAATGCACATCAAAACTATACTGAAGTATCTCACTGCAGTGAAAATGGCTTATATCTAAAAATATGGTACTTATACACATTATTACATATACACATTATTACATACACATTATAAAGAAAATATAATCCCAGTACTTTGGGAGGCCAAGGTGGGAGGATCACCTGAGGTCAGAAGTTCAAGACCACCAGGGCCAACATGGTGAAACCCTACCTTTACTAAAAATACAAAATTAGCTGGGCATGGTGACAGGTGCCTGTAATCCCAGCTACTCGGGAGGCTCAGGTAGAAATACTTGAACCTAGGAGATGGAGGTTGCAGTGAGCCGAGATCGCGCCATTGTACTCCAGCCTGGATGACAGAGTTAGCCTCCAGGTCAAACAAAAAGAAAATATGGTACTTATACTCAGTGGATGTATACTACATTATTCACTCACAAAAAAAGAAGGAAATCCTATCACCGGCAGCAACATGAACGGAACTGGAGGTCTTTCTTTTTTTTTTTTTTGAGACAGAGTCTCACTCTGTCATCCAAGCTGGAGTAGTACAGTGAGCCAAGATTGTGCCACTGCAGTGGCACGATCTCGGCTTACTGCAACCTCCACCTCCCAGGTTCAAGTGATCATCCTGCCTCAGACTCCCAAACAGCTGGGACCACAGGCATGTGCCACCACGCCCAGCTAATTTTTTGTATTTTTAGTAGAGATGGGGTTTCACCATGTTAGCCAGGATGGTCTCCATCTCCTGACCTCGTGATCTGCCCAACTCAGCCTCCCAAAGTGCTGGGATTACAGGCATGAGCCACTGTGCCTGGCCCGCAACTGGAGGTCTTTATGTTGAGTGAAATAAGCCAGGCACAGAAAGACAATTTCATGTGTTCTCGATTTCATATGGGAGCTGAAACAGTGGACCTCATGGAGATGGAGAGGACTGGTGGGTCCCAGAAGCCAGGGAGGGTGGGGAGGTAGAAATAAGATAAGTTGATTAATGAGTACAAATACTTGGTTTGACAGAATAAGACCTACTGTTTCAGAGAGCAGTAGGGTGACTGTAGCTTACAGTATTTGATTGTACATTTCCAAATAGCTAGAAGAGAGTAATTCAAATGTTTCTAGCATAAAGGCAAATGGTGAAGGTGATGAAGACACCCCAAGTATACTGGTTTGATCTCTACAACTTGTATGAACGTATTAAATTATCACATGTACCCCCAAAATATGCATCAACTGAAAAAAAAAAAGGATCACAGGCTTAAACAGAAAATATAAAACTACAAACTTGTAGAGAAAATATAGAAGAGGCTGGGTGCACTGGCTCACGCCTATAATCCCAGCACTTTGGGGAGGCCGAGATGGGCGGATCACCTGAGGTCAGGAGTTTGAGACTAGCCTGTCCAACATGGTGAAACCCCATCTCTACTAAAAATACAAAAATAAGCCGGGCCGTGGTGGTGGGCACCTGTAATCCCAACTACTCGGGAGGCTGAGGCAGGAGAATCGCTTGAACTCAGGAGGCGGAAGTTGCAGTGAGCCGAAAGCGCGTGCCATTGTACTCTAGCCTGGGCGACAAGAGCCAGACTCCGTCTCAAGGAAAAAAAAAAAAAAAAATAGAAGAAAATGGCCAGAATCTAGGCCTAGGCAGAGAGTTCTTAAAGCCGACACCTAAAGCATGATCCATAAAGGGGAAATTTAATCAATTGGACCTCATCAAATGTTTACAGCGTTTGCTCTGTGAAAGCCGCAGTGAAGAGGACTAGAGGGCATCCTGCTGACGGGAAGAAAATATTGCAACCCAGACACCGTCTCTCATTGTCATTTGTGCATTCTGTTCAATAAAATATACTTGTAACCCCGAAATTAATCCTCTGGGAGTGTTTAGAGTCATCTGCGGACTTTGGCAGCAGTGAGAAACTCTGCGTGGCCCGGCACACTCCTTCCCAGCTCGGGTGGAGAAGGTTGCACCCTGCCTGTGGTTTTTGGCTTATTGTGAAGCATCATTTCATGGTCTATTTAGTGCCACATTTTCCACACGTTTGTGCTTTGTGCTTTTTGTGGGTGATTTCGCATTTAAAGGCACCTCCCAGCACAATGCTGAAGTGCCATCTGGCGTCCCAGGTGCAGGAGGGCCATGACATGCCTCCTGAAGATTGTGTTAGATAAGCATGAGTTACAGTGCCCCCAGGCCGTAAGCACATGAATGCACCAGCAATCTGTATTAAACCAGGTGTCTTCAAACAAAACACACCTAAAGCAAGGCTATGCATTGACTAGGTGATTAAATGTGACCAGAGGCTCCCAGGCGCCTTGCCAGTATTTCTCTGCTGAATGATGGATAAGAATTTGCTATTTCAGCAATCCTGGTGACTTCACGGATGTAACTACTGCCAAATAATGAGAATCGACTGGATCTGACATATGGTATCACAGTATCTACTGAGGCCAGGTGTGGGGGCTCACTCCTGTGATCCCAGCACTTTGGGAGGCAAAAGTGAGAAGACTGTCTGAGCCTAGGAGTTCAAGACTAGCCTGGGCAACAGAGTGAGACCCCATCTCTACAAAATCAAAAATTAGCGGGGTGTGGCACCTCATACCTGTAGTCCCAGCTACTCGGGAGGATCACTTGAGCCCAGGAGGTTGAGGCTGCAGTGAGCCAAGATCACACCACTGCACTCCAGCCTGGGCAACAGAGCCAGACCCTGTCTCAAAAAAATAAATAAATAAAAAAGACATGCTAAACAGCAAGAATTAAATGAACAATCCAATTAGAAAGTGGGCAAAAAATGGCCAGGCGCAGTGGTTTGCGCCTATAATCCCAGCACTTTGGGAGGCCCAGGTGAGTGGATCACCTGAGGTTAGCAGTTCGAGATCAGCCTGGCCAACATGGCAAAACCCAGTCTCTACTAAAAATACAAAATTAGCCAGGTGTGGTGGCAGGCACCTGTAGTTCCAGCTACTTGGGAGGCTGAGGCAGGAGAATCACTTGATCCTGGGAGGTGGAGGTTGTAGTGAGCTGAGATTGTGCCACTGCACTCCAGCCTGGGCAACAGAGCAAGACTCCATCTCAAAAAAAAAAAAAAGAAAAGAAAAGAAAGAAAAAGAAAAAAAAAGAGAGAACGGGGAAAAAACATTTCATCAAAGAGGATGTACAGATGGCAAGTAAGCACATGTAAAGGTGTTCAATGACACTGGCCATCAAGGCAATACAAACTGAAATCACAGCATGAGGTCACCACAGTTAGATCAGAATGGGGAGAACAAAAAGCAGTGACCACCCCATCTGCTGGGGAGGACGTAGAGAAACCAGGTCACTCACACTGCTGGTGGAAGGTGAAACGGGACTGACACTCTGGAAAGCAGCTGAGCAGTTTTTTACAAAACAAAACAGGCAGTTACTATATGGCCCGGCAATCACACTTCCAGGCCCAGAGAAATGAAAACACACATTCACACAGTAAATTGACCATGAGTATTTGTGGCAGTTTTAGGTGTAACAGCAACAATTGTAAACAACCCATGTGTCTTTCAGTGCTGCCTCGACTGGCTTGGGCCACCAGCACACACTGATTTTCCCAGTCCTGGAGGCAGGAGTCCGAGATCAAGGGGGCAGGACTGGTTCCTCCAAGGCCTCTCTCCACAGCTGGCAGCCCCTGCCTTCTCCCCGTGCCCTCACATGGCCTTTCCTCCCTGTGTGCACCCCAGGGGTCTTTTTGTGTGTCCAGATTTCTTCTTTTTATCAGGACACCGTCAGATTAAACTAGGGCCCCCCCCATGTGACCTTATTTTAACTTAATCACGTTTGTGAACATTGTGTCTACAAACAGTCACATTCCGAGTCCCTGGGGATGATGGCTTCAGCCTATGACACTGTTAGGGGGACATGATTCAGCCCAAAACAAATGGGCAGATGGGAAAACAGACGGGGCTCACACCCTAGGAAAAACAACTCAGAAATAAAAAGGAACGAACTACGCAACAGCTGGAAGACAGCTCCAGGATATGTCCTTGTGCCAGAGGCGGCACCTGAATGACCCCATGGATATGACGTTTCTTTTCTTTTCTTTTTTTTTTTTTGGAGACAGAGTCTCACTCTGTCACCTAGGCTGGAGAGCAGTGGCACGATCTTGGCTCACTGCAACCTCTGTCTCCCAGGTTCAAGCAATTCTCCTGCCTCAGCCTCCTGAGTAGCTGGGATTATAGGCGTGTGCCACCACGCTCGGCTAATTTTTGTATATTTAGTAGAGACGGAGTTTCACCGTGTTGTCCAGGCTGGTCTTGAACTCCTGACCTCAAGTGATCTGCCCACCTCGGCCTCCCAAAGTGCTAGAATTACAAGCGCGAGCCACCGTGGACAGCTGGATATGACATTTCTAGGATGACAAAATTCTAGAAATGGAAGATGGGCTACGGTTGCCAGGGATTAGGGATAAGATGGCGTCAGAGCCATGGGTGTGGAAGGGCCACACAGGGATCTTCCTGGGGATATGAAGTGAGATGGGCAGAGGCTGAGTAAGGCCATCGGATGGCATCGAAGTCCATGTCCTTGTGTGAGACTGTGGTGTTCTGCAAAGACTCACTGTTAGGAAAAGTTGGGCAGAGGGAACAAGGGATCGCTCTGTATTCTTTCTTACAACAACTATTATGGCAACAAAAGTTTCTTTTTTTTGAGACAGGGTCCCCCACTGGAATGCAGTGGTGCGATTGTAGAGCACTCCAGTCTTGACCTCCTGGGCTTAAGTGATCCTCCCACCACAGTCTCCCAAAGTGCTGTGATTAGGATTAGGGTTAGGTGGGGATTAGGGGGCATGAGCCACCATGTCCAGTGGGCAATAAAGTTTCAATTAAAAAACAACAATATCTGCAGCCCAGCACGAGCTCCTGAAAAGACCAGAAACACAATCAGCACACACCTGTCCACAGCTGGTGAGGCCAGAGGGCAGGTGTCCACCCCTTGGAGCCGTTTTCCCCAAATGCCCTTCTCCAGCATGTCTGTGTGGCCCACACATCTGAGCTCCCAAATCCAGGACCCTCCAGACTGCCTACCCCCAGCTGGGCATCCAACCGCTATCCATACCTCCAGTGCCCTCACATACCCCATCCCTGTCTCCACCTCAAACACTCCACCCACCACACACCCTGTCCCCACCACACACCCTGTCCCCATCACACACCCTGTCCCCCACACACACACACCCCGTCCCCCACACACACCCCATCCCCACCATACACAACCCATCCCCACCACACCCCGTCCCCACCACACACCCCGTCCCCACCACACTCACCCCGTCCCCACCACACTCACCCCGTCCCCACCACACACGCCCCGTCCCCACCACACTCACCCTGTCCCCACCACACACAGTCCCCACCACACACACCCTGTCTCCACCACAAACACCCCGTCCCCACCACACCCTGTCCCCACCACACACATCCTGTCCCTACCACACACAGTCCCCACCACACCCTGTCCCCACCACACACATCCTGTCCCTACCACACACAGTCCCCACCACACACACCCTGTCCCCACCACACACATCCCATCCAGTTTTCCTGCTTCATTTTTCACCACAGAGCCCGTAGCAATAAAATATACCTTGTATTTTATTTTCATTGGCTATAAGCATTCAATACACGGTTGAATGAAGAAATAAATGAATCAATGAAAGATGGACCAGAGCTCAGCCATCTCCCAGTTTTTCTTCAGCAGGACCCCCTGCTATTATTGTCCCTGAGAACTTCTCACTGTGAGAGAGTCTGACATAAAACAAAATGTATTAAGTAATCCTTCATTTCTCCCACAAATGCCAGTGTGCACAAACTAAGCTAGCATCATCGCCAGGGAAATGAAAGACGGGGACACTGGAGATGGCCAGGTGCCCACAGCCCAGTCACAGTCCTAGCTTGGGCTCCCTGCCCCACATGGAGCACTGCCCTGGGTCTCCACAGCCCATAGCCAGACAGACCCTTCTCCTCACTTTTCCCAAATCAAGGCGTTTACCCAAGATGTTCAAAACTTAAACACTAAATCTCTAAATGGAAACTAAGAAGACCGACAGCACCAAGTGCTGTCGAGGACGCAGGACGACAGGAACCTGGCACACTTCTGGTGGGAATGTAAATGCTGCATTCACTCTGGGAAAATGTCTGGCAGTTCCTAGCAACACTGAGCTTTCCTGCCCTGTGGCCCAGAGCTCCACCGCAGGGGTTTACCAGAAAGACTGGAAAATGTATGTACACACAATCTGTGCAAGTATGGAGATGCAGAGACCCCTGAATGAGAACAGGCAAACACTCCTTATTCCCAGATTGCTAAAGCAAGGGAATCAGCCGCCATCACTCATATTGGGTGGAGATGCCCAGGCTGGCAGAGGAGTGGGAGAGCTTCCAGATGAGACAGGGACAGCTCTAGGTGAGCCCAGATGGAGTCTGTGGCCTGGGGAGCTGGAGGCAGCTCACAGGAGTGGGCCTCCCATGGGATTGGTAAAGGAAGTGTCTGCCTCCATTTGTGCTGCTACAAGAGAATACCTGAGGCTGACTCATTTATAAGGAACAGAAGTTTATTGGCTCACAGTTCTGGAGATCGGAAAGTCCAAGGTTCAGGAACTGGCAGACTTGGGAATTCTGCCTCCAAGATGGTGCTTTGAACACTGGAGGGCAAGAGAGACACAAGTGGGCTAAACTCACCCTTTCATAACATTAACTCCACCCTTGAGAGTGGAGCCCTCACAGCCCAATCACCTCTTACAGGCCTCATCTCTTAACACTGTTAGAATGGCAATTCAATTTCAACACGAAGTTGGCACAGTGCCTCACGCCCCAATCCCAGCTACTTGCGGACAGGACTTGAAGACTAGCATTTAAAAACAAAAAATTTTAAAAATTAGCATGCCCCTGTGGTCCCAGCTACTCGGGAGGTGGAGGTGGGAAGATCACCTGAGCCCAGAAATTCAAGACCAGCCTGGGCAATATAGTGAGACCCCCATTTCTACAAAAAGTTAAAAAAAGAAAAGAAAAAATTAGTCGAGTGTGATGACTCACACCTGTAGTTCCTGCTACTCACGAGGCTAAGGCAGAAGGATCACCTGAGCCCAGGAGGTTGAGGCTGTAGTGAGCTTGTAGTGTGTTTATGCCACTCCACTTCAGCCTGGGCAAGAGTGAGACCCTGTCTCAAAAAAAAAAAAAAAACAAAAAAACAAAAAAACACCTCCCAACTACAATTGTGAGTTTGTTTGTTTCTCCTTGAAGGACTGGCTTTTAAATTCCATGGTCTTCCCTCTATAGTTTGGAAGATACATTTCCATTCTTTTAGAGATTATCTGAAAACTTTGATAAGCCTAGTAACAGATGCTAAAGTCAGTGTCCATGCCCTCCTTCCAACCAGGAGGAGGACTATAAGAACACTGTAGGTTTGCGCACCTCTCTCCCAACTCACATGTGGCATCTTTTTTATAAACTCCAAAAGTAGGCATTCTAAGTAGAAGCTTCTAGATGTGGTGTTTTAGACATGCCCACAAATCGACCCTCCTGCCTATTCATTCCTTCTTCCATCACCAGCTTCCCCACAGGATCCCTTGCCAGAAGCCCAGACATGCCTTAGATGCTTTAGGCTCTGCTGGCAGCAAACTCAGGAGTGAGGACGGTTTCCTGGTATGAAAATGCCTTTAGTTCTCTTTTTTTTTCTTTTTTGAGACAGAGTCTCATTCTATTGCCCAGACTGGAGTGCAATGGCACAATCTTGGCTCACTGCAACCTCTGCCTCCCGGGTTCAAGTGATTCTCCTGCCTCAGCCTCCCGAGTAGCTGGGATTACAGGCATATGCCACCATGCCCAGCTAATTTTTGTATTTTTAGTAGAGACAGGGTTTCACCATGTTGGTCAGGCTGGTCTTGAACTCCAGACCTCAGGTGATCCACCTGCCTCAGCCTCCCAAAGTGCTGGGAATACAGACATGAGCCACTGTGCCTGGCCCCTCATTCTTGAAAGACGGATTTTTCTGGGTACACAATTCTAGGCTATCACTATTTTCTCCCAGGACTTTGAAGATATTGTTTACTTTCTTTCTGGCTTCCACCGTTGCTTTTAATAAACCACTTATTTTCTTCTTTCCAGATAATCTCTTTCTTTTCTGCCTTCTTTCAAGATCTCTTTGTCATGAGGTTCTGTACTTTCACCAAGACATGACTATTTGGTAGAGCTTCTTAACTATGCTGCTTGGGAGCCACTGGATTCCTGAACCTAAGGAGGAGGGGCTCCTATCGGTTTGGGAAAGTTCTCAGCCGTATTTCTCTGAATACTTGCCTCCACCCCATATTCTCTTTCCCCTCCTTCTGGAATTACTCGTAAATTGTGGATACCATACTAAATTCTCTGTCTTCTTGTCTCTTATCCCATCTTATATTTTCCAGCTGCACTTTGGGGTCATTTCTTCAAACAGTTTCCAACTCTTCAGGAAACACACCATGGATTATTTTTTAGAATATTCTATTTTTATTTCAACAAGTTCTCTTTTTAATCTGCTTGGTCATTTTTATAGTCTCTTGCTTCCTGTGCATAAATTGTTTTATTTAAATATATTAAACATCCTCATTCCATGTGATGTGTCTGCTTACTCTAGGATCAGAATATTGGTGTGTGTGCTTCTGTATGTCTTTCTGCTGGGCCTTGTTTATGGTACCGTGTGTGTGTGTTTACAATTTCTTTCCTGTACCTTAGCATGTTTTGATATCTTAAAAAAAACAAAAAAAACAAAAAAAAAAAAACTTCCTCTGTTTTACGGCAGTCTCATTTAAAAAAAAAAAAAAAAAAAAATTCCACCTTCTGGCTGGGAGACTGCCCCTCCCAGAGCAGCCAATCCTTACAGATAAGGGCCCAGCTGGGTGCACGCCTCTGTGATGCAACCTCATCAGTCCAGAGCCCACCTCTATCTAGCCAGAGCACTCAGGCAGCCAAGGACCACTCCTACAGCTTGGAGCCCATGGAAATCACTCCAGCTCGCCGGCCACACACCTGCCCTACCTTGCCTTTCCTGGGGAAGCGCCAGGAAAGGTCTGGCAGAAGCTCTCCTGGGCTCCTGCCTCTCCTCTCAGGCTGCACTTCACTGACTGTCTCATACAAGAACACAGAACAGGGAGCTTGACTCCTTGGGGATTAGAAGATGATGATGATGATGATTTTACAATGAATGTATACTTCTTAGGATGTTTTCTATCAAAGGCCTGATTTGGAGGTGGGTTTCTCACAGTTTCTACACTGTCTGCTGGGCTCTGGAAATACTACCAACTGCAACTTCTCTTCTTTTTTATTTTTTCTTTGTTTTAAGACAGGGTCTTGCTCTGTTGCCCAGGCTGGAGCGCAGTGGCACAATCACAGCTCACTGCAGCCTCAACCTCCTGGGCTCCACCACGCCTGGCTAACTTTTTTTTTTTTTTTTAAGAGACAGAGTCTTGATATGTTGCCCAGGCTGCTCTCAAACTCCTGGGCTCAAGCAATCCTCCTGCCTCAGCCTCCCAAAGATCACAGGCATGAGCCACCATACCCAACCTTACCTGGCTTTGAAAGGAAAATATAAGCATGCTTTCTTAAAGATGCACTATACACTGTGTTAAGTAAAACAACTCAGAAACAGAGAGTCAAACACCACACGTCCTGACTCATAAGCAGGAGCTGCCCAACAGGCAATGTGAGCTCAGAAAGTGGAAGGTAGAAGGCGGACATGAGGGACTCTAATGAGGGGTGGCAGGAGAGGTGAAGGTAAGAAGCCCAGACTGCATCACCATGCACTATACCCACATAACACAACTGTACCTTATGCCTTGAATTCACACACACACACACACACACACACACACACACGCTAACTTCCTATGTTTTTACAATATAAACTAAAGCAGACAGAAGAGCAGTGTGCAGTTTTGGAGCTGCCGCACCAGCTCTCAGCAGACCCCAGTGCTCCTGAACGCAAAGCTCTGACCCTGCTGATGCGCTTTAGGCTTTAGGCCTGCTTCCAAGGTCCTAAAGGCCAGGCCTGGCCGGGCGCGGTGGCTCAAGCCTATAATCCCAGCACTTTGGGAGGCCGAGACGGGCGGATCACGAGCTCAGGAGATCGAGACCATCCTGGCTAACACGGTGAAACCCCATCTCTACTAAAAATTACAAAAAACTAGCCGGGAGAGGTGGCGGGTGCCTGTAGTCCCAGCTACTCGGGAGGCTGAGGCAGGAGAATGGCATGAACCCGGGAGGCGGAGCTTGCAGTGAGCCGAGATCCGGCCACTGCACTCCAGCCTGGGTGACAGAGCAAGACTCCGTCTCAAAAAAAAAAAAAAAGGCCAGGCCTTTCTGAGAGGACTAAGGACATTTTGGTGAAAACTGATTTGGTTTGTATGACAGAGGGGCTCTTTTGTTGACTGATACTTTCCTTTTTAAAGACACAGAAAAGGCTGGGCACAGTGGCTCATGCCTGTAATCGAGACTATCCTGGCCAACATGGTGAAACCCTGTCGCTACTAAAAATACAAAAATTAGCCAGGCATGCGGCATGTGCCTGTAGTCCCAGCTACCCAGGAGGCTGAGGCAGGAAAATCACTGGAACCTGGGAGGCGGAGCTTGCAGTGAGCCGAGATTGTGCCACTGCACTCCAGCCTGGGCAACAGAGCAAGACTCCATCTCAAAAAAAAAAAAAAAAAGGACACAGAAGAACACGGAATGTGTTTGATATGAACCAAGTATTTTGAGATCCTGACACCTGCAGAGACCTGAAGACACTGAGGGGGCACAGGATGGCTCAGGCAGCACCTCACTCTGGAGTGGCGTGCTTCCTTCCTGGCTCACCACCCAGCCACACCCACGGGACAGGCTAGGATGCTCCCAGATGCTGCAGCACTCAAGGAGGTCCTGCTGGGAATGCCAGGCAACCTCAGGCAGATGAGGGAGCCAGGGCACTTTGAGCTCGAGGCACAGACCCTCATTCCAGGGGTGCATGCCTCTCATGCAGGAGACACCAGCTCTTGGTGACACGGGCCACAGGCATCCACTCCTGGCTGAGCTGGAGAGAAAACTGGCCGGGAAGCTGATCAAATGTCTCCACGACAGTTTAAAGCAGCAGCCGGTGGGGCTGGAAAGATTGCAGGGATGCTGGTCTGGAATCCATCCTGCACTGGGGACTTCCAGAGCATGACCTGTCCAAGAGGGGCTGAAGGCCACCGGCTCTCAGGACCCCAGGGGTCAGGGCCACCTAGTTGTTTCCTTGCCCACAGGAGAGCTTACCGCAGCAGGTGGGACTGGACAGCCCTCCTCTTCCCTCCAGCTGCAGCCACTTCCTCCCGTGCATCCACTCTACACCCTTCTCCGTGGTGATGGCAAACTACACAGCAGCTCAGAGCTGCCTTTAGACCCCTGGCCCTGAAACTGCCATGGCTGAAGGTTTCTAGAGAGCACCTGTGGCCCCCCAGGATGGCTGCACAGGCTCCCTGCCTGCTTGGCCCTCCGTGACCACCCTAAGGTCCAGCTCGGTGGCCCAAATGCCTGCCCCCCAGGCCCTGTGCCCTGCAGCCAACAGCTCACAGCCATGGGGCTGTCCTTTGCAGACTCGGCACCCACATGCCCAGCCTGGGCCTCTGAGGCCTCCCCTGCTGGCCTGCAGCCATGCCAAGTGCTTCATCTGGTAGGTCTAGGCATTCTCAAGGGACAGCTGTTCCCAGGGTCGTCAGCCAGATCCCAGAAACTAAGCCCCCGCCTCCCTCTCCCCCAAATGAAACCAGAGCTCCCAAGGGGCTGCTTGTGGCTCACTCTTTAATAAATGCCCTGAAACATGGAGCTCACACTTCAGTGGGAAGGGGGAAGCCAGTGGGTGAACAGGAGGCTGCACCCCACGACTGACAGCAAGTCACTCTCACTGCAAACACAGGCAGTGCCGAAACCCAGCACACATATGCAGAACTCTGCTCTGCTGGCTTTTGAGCCCTGAGCTGGCCCTACCCCACGCTCCTGGAGGGCTCTGAGGACGAACAGAGGTGGGGAAACATGGACAATGGGCACAGCCTTCCACAAGCCTCCAGCATGGGATACCTGGTGGCTCAGCCCTGTGTGCTCCTCCATGCACAGAAATCCACATGCCACCTGATCCAATGTCCCAGACCCCTCTAAACCACGCACAACCCCACCCTGAGACATGCTGGAAACAAGCACAGTGAAACAACTCCCAAAGCCCGAGCCCCAGCCTGCAGACCCTGGACACCGCCCAGCTTCCAGGCACAGGGACCAACCCCCCATGAGGCTCATGCTGGGCAGAGTGGGGTGCAAGGCACAGAAGCTGCCAGTGCTGGCCAGAGACACTGTCCCATCCTCCCAGACAACCCTGTGTGGAGCCACAATTGGGGCCCGGCGCCACCTGGAGCTCAGCACTCACACAGTGGGCTCCTCTGGGGCCACAGGAAGCCGAGCGAGAAAACAACCCACGTGCCTGGGGCCCTTGAGCATGGGCGGGGCCAGGCAGGGCACCTACAAGGGGGACTTTCCCAGATGGGAACCAGGGTTCCCACCCAGTAGGCACAGCAGACAGATGGAATGGGAAGACCCCCGACAGAGGACAGAGGCCCCAGGCCCCAGCCTCCCCATAAGCCTGCACCAGCCAAGGCTTCGGGCTACTTGGAGACTGTAGGCCACCAGTCTGGCACAGATGCGGCTAAGGCCACCTGAGCACCCTCAGAGGCTCTGATGTGCAGAGGACCCTTGATCTTCTCTGACCACAGCAGGGCCAGCCCCACGTTGCCCTGGCCGGCCCTGAACTTGCCCACAGTCTGTCCTGACGCAGTCAGCACCGTGGCACCGGGGGTGATGCCACTGGCAGGAAGGGGGTCCAAGAACCTGACAGGGAAGAGGCGCTTGCGGATGACGCCCATGTGGTGGGTGCGGGCTGTCAGCTCCTGGCCGATGTAGCAGCCTTTGGTGAAGCTCACGCCGTTCATGAAGGCCAGGTTGGACTCCAGCGGCAAGGCCACCCCAGGAGGCAAGTCTCCGACCCCCTCAGGAACGCCTGCAGGGATCGGAGGAGGGAAACCAGCGAGAACTGAACATCATCTAGCCCTACCCATGCAATCCAGTCCTGCGCGCCCACCCTGCCCATACCTTGCAGGTATCGGTGCTGGTGATAATCCCACAGGTCCCCGAGCCGGCCCCCCGACACCAGGGCTGGGCCTTCGTCCTGGGTGAGGAGCCGCCACCCCATGCGTGCTGTTCGCGGGTCGCGGATGAGGATGGCAGCAGCCCCTGCACTCTCCTGCAACGGTGCATTCCCGCAGGCCTCAGGGGAACTGGGCAACACCGCCCATACTCGCAGCTCCGGGTGCGGCTCCACCGTGACCTTCCGCCGGATCCTGTACAGCGCCAGGTGCTTCTGCAGTGCGCCCTGCACGGAGCTGTCACACTCCAGGAGAAAGCCAGACACCTCCTCCGAGTGTTCCTGGAGCCTGCAGGGAGAGAGGCAGGGGTGCATGCCAGCTCACCAAGTGCATGGGCCAGAAAGGGCTGCATGACGGAGCTAGCCTTACCCGGGCAGAGGAGTACACCGTGGACCAATGCGAGGAGCCCTGCCCTGGGCCACAAGGGACTGCACCTTCAAGGCAAGCGCCTGGGTCACCACGAGCAGGGAGCCACGCCCACAGCAAGCCACGCCCATAGCCACACCCGGCAGCACCTCCCAAGGTGCGCATCACAGCTAGATGTGAGCACCATGGAGAACAGCGCAGAGTGCCGTGCCCACAGCAATGCCAGGATACGTGCAGACAATGCACATCAGGCCAGGCAGGGCACACCTGGACCAGCGCATGGAGAGCCCTGCCCACAGCCACGCGGAGCTGCGCCTCCAGAGCTCTCCTCTAAGCAGGCAGAGACAAGCTCACAGGGGCTAGCGCAGACAGACCCTGTTTGCCCAGGGACTGGCAGAACTACAATAGCCTGCCCAAGGGCATCGTCTGTAGTAGTCCCAAAGCCTAGGGAAGAAATGACAACAGTCCACTGGATGCGGGAGCAGGGACGGGCAGGGCCCCACAGCGGAACGGTATGCACAGCCACTGAGAACCAGACCTGCCTGTTCCAGCCCAGGGAAGCCATCGAGGAGCCCGAGGGTCCTAAGGTGGGCAGGAGGGAGGAGCAAGGAGCCCAGGAGGAGGTCAGGGAGGTACAATATGCCTGAAGACCACTCTACCTATGTCCACCACCTGCCTCCCCAAGTCAAGTCTCAGAACCCAACCCCAGAGCCATTCTGACCTGCACTCCAGGCAGCCCTCCTCAGAGGATTTGGGCAGGCACCACACGAATGACCCCTGACCAGATGGATGGTGGGGAGAGGAGAGGCCCGGGCAGTGTGGGGCATGTCAGGTGGGGGGCACTAAGTGGAGATACCTCGGGTGCAGCCACCTCCATGGCTAGGGTTGATTGCAGGTGTGGACTGCACAAGGCTTCACAGACCGGTGAGAGCTGAGACAGGGAGGTAATAAGACCCCCAGAGGGCCTACCAGAGAGGAGCCCACAAGCTGGTGGCCCAGCCCCTTCCAGCCAGAAGAGGGCTCAGTCCTTGCCAGCCGCCCAGAGCTTCAGGTGCCAAGTGGGGGCCTGCTGCCCTCATCTCTGCAGTCTCACTCTACCCTGTGATCATGCCCACGTGCCAGCAGCCACAGAGAATGTTCACACTCATCACCCAGAACCAGTGGGCACAGGTCTCACTGAGGACCCTGATGCAGGGAGGGTGGGCATGCCAGCTGTGACAGCCAGTGGAGCTGGCCCGCCCTCCAAGACAGTGGTCACAGGACATCAAAAACAACACTGGCAAGGGAGGGGAACATACGTCATTTACACATGTGGGGCTAAGATGATGGGAGGAACAGCAAGGACAGCACAGAGGGGCAGCCGCAGGTGTGGTGCGAAAAGGTCACCACGCCACCAGGGAAACACAGGCAATGTGTCCCAGACAGACGCAGTGGCAAACCCAAACGCTGGCCAGCACAAGGAGAAACCAGGTCACTGGCATGCTGCTAGTGTGGAGGCAAAACGGGCGTCCCTCTGGAAGACACGGTGCAAGTCCTCACAATATCAAACAAGCAACTACCCTGTGACCTGGCTCTCTCACTTCCGGGCATGGATCACTGAGAAATGAACACTGCAGTTCACACAAAACCTGCTGCAGCGAAAGCTCACAGCAGTCAGCTCTACTAGTAATGGCCAAAAGGGGAGAATCAAGGTGCCACCACACGACAGGGGACTTCTCAGCAAGAACAGGGAGCCGGAGATGGACAGAAGTGGGCGGATCTGAGGGCACTATGGTGAGGGAAAAGGGTAAGGGCAAAAAATAACAGGCCGGTGCATCCATCTATGACACTCCTGAAATGACACAATTTTACAGCTGGAGAACAGGTTTCGGGGTGTTGGGGGTGCCCATTCAGGGGCAGGAGCAGGAAGCCGCATGGGCCTGATCATGGCCACAGGTATTCGCATGTTAGAAAATCACAGTTATACACATGCATGCACACACGCACAAAGTAAGACACGCAAATCCAGAGACCCCAGATGTGCCCTGTGTGTGCAATCAGGGGAACTGGGGAGGGGTCTATGCGATCTCCTCCCACAGGTTGTTTTGGTTTTTTTTTTTTTTTTTGCAACTTCCTGCAAATCTATAATTATTTCAAAATAAGAAGTGGGAAAAAAAAAAAAAAAACAAGGAGCTTCCCCTGCAGAGGTGTCCGAGCACTACAAGAGGGAAGGCAGCAGGCAGTCCTTTCATCCCAGCCATCTGACATCAGCAAGTTTTTAACCACATGCATGCGTATTTGTATTTTTAAAGTCTACATTAGGGTCAGCAGACAAAGATGGACTAAAACACAGGTGAGCAGGGGACCCGGGCGGAGGGACAGATGTGAGGTCATGGGCACAGGGTGCTGGGCACCGGACAGGCAGGGAGGAGCTGAGCAGCGCCAGGCAGAGTAGAGGGACAAAGTAAGGGAACTAGAGTGGAGCTGAGGGATCGCAGGTCCAGGTTCTAGTAAGCTGGGCACACAGGCACAGGGGAGGCCACAGAGTCCTACAGGGCAAGGGCAGGAGCTGGGGCAGGACAGGCAGGGTGGGGCCAGGGTGCCCCATGGGTCCATCAGTCGAGAGTGGAGCCCAGAGAAGATTAAGCTGAGGGCCCCTGCACTCTGAGGTGGGGCTGGCTCAGCTGCCTGCCTTGGCTGGAACCCCCACCCATGCTGAAATCCCCTGCTGCCCCCATCTGCTGAGCACTCCCTGGCCTCCCACAGGGTGGATGTCCTCACAGGACCCAGGTTCTGGGGTCAAGGGCACTTTCCAGCCCTCTGTGCCGGTGACTGTCTACCAAGCAGCTTCTCAGGACCAACTGAGCTGGGACGTGACCCCCAGGCCCACCCCAACCCCTGCCACACCTGAAGACTGCCAGGAGACTAGCCGCAAAGGAGAGCCCTGGCCTGGGGAGCTTTCTCAGCCTCATCGTTATCCATGGTGGGGGCTGTCCAGATGCTGAGCAGCACCCCTTGCCTTACCACATCCCATCATGACAACCAAAAATATTTCCAGATACCACCGAGGGGCACAGGGGACAGGGTTGCCAGAGAAAATACAGGGCACCTGGTTAAATCAGAATTTCACATCAACGACCAATGACTTTTTTAGTGCACCCCAAATACCGCACAAGATGTACGTACAAATCATCCGTTGCTCGTCTGAGATGGACCTGGGTGTCCTGTGCTTTTGTTTGCTGAGCCCAGAAGCCCCGGTGGGAGTAAGGGTGCAGGAAGTGGAGGGAGATCAGGGGTGGCTCTGGCCCAGCCAACTGAGAGAAAGGGTCCCCTAGCCATCAGACCCAAGGGTTTCCAGTCATGTTCAGGAAAACACTGCCCTGGGGCCCGGCCTGACAAGTCTCTCCTGCCCCTCAGTGCTGGACAGACACAAGGCCACAGCCCTGACACTCTTGGGCCTGCTGAGCCCTGCACTGAGTCCACATCCTTGCCCCGGCCAGATCACAGCAAGGCCACTGGACCACAATCCTACCTGCGACATGACCCTACAGCCTCTCTCTGCCTCCTACGTGAAGAGAGATCAAAACCAACTGACAGAAAAGGACCCCAAGGAGGCCAGGCATGGTGGCTCATGCCTGCAATCCCAATACTTTGCAAAGCTGAGGCAGGAGACTCGCCTGAGCCCAGAAGTTCAAGACTAGCCCGAGCAACATAGTGAGATCTCAACTACCTGTAGTCCTGGCTACTTGGGAGGCTGAGGTGGGAGGATCACTTCAGCCCAGAAGTTTGAAGGTACAGTGAGCTACAACTGTACCACTGCACTCCAGCCTGGGCGACAAAGCAAGGCTCCATCTAAAAAGAATGCTGGCGCGGTGGCTCAAGCCTGTAATCCCAACACTTTGGGAGGCCGAGACAGGCAGATCACAAGGTCAGGAGATTGAGACCATCCTGGCTAACACAGTGAAACCCCGTTTCTAATAAAAAAATACAAAAAACTAGCCGGGCGTGGTGGCGGGCGCCTGTGGTCCCAGCTACTCGGGAGGCTGAGGCAGGAGAATGGCGTAAACCTAGGAAGCGGAGCTTGCAGTGAGCTGAGATCCAGCCACTGCACTCCAGCCTGGGCGACAGAGCGAGAGTCCATCTTAAAAAAACAAAACAAAAAAAAAATTAGCTGTCAAGCTATGAAAAAACATGGAGGAATCTAAACGCATTATCACTAAGTGAAGGATGCCAATGTGAAGAGGCTACAGATGCATGAGTCCAACTACAGGACATTCTGGAAAGCGTGAAACTATGGAGACACTAAAAACATCAGTGGTGGCCAGGAGTTATGGGAGATGGATGGATGGGCAGGGCACAGAGGATTTCAGGGCAGTGACACTACTGTATGTGATGCTACAATGGTGGACATGTGTCATCATACATTTGCCTAACTTATTAACACACCAAGCCAAGAGTGACCCTCATGAAAACTATGCACTCCAAGTGATGATGGTACGTCAACACAGGTTCATCAATTGTGGCGAAAACAGCACTTTGGTGGGGGATGTTGATGATAGGGGAAGTTGTGGGGTAATATGGGAAATCTCTGCACATTCTGCTGTTTTGTTGAGAACCTAAAACTGCTATAAAAAGCAACTCCCATTAAAAGACAACAACCAAAAAACTATAGCTTCATCTGAAAGAAGGCACTACATCCAGGAAACAAGAATAGGGGGCTTTAAGGAAGCAATGGCTCAGGATGATATATTAGCAAGTATCAGAATTGAAATAAAAAATCTTAGAGTCAGAAAAAACCCACAGAGGAATGATGGGCAGGGAATGACCAGAGAAGCAGGAACACAAGGAGGCTTCCAGCGAGAGGTGGCCCCTGACCTGTAGGCTGCCCTCTCCCCAGAGGAGTGACCAGAGAGGGCAAACCACAGAGAGAGAGGTCAACAGCCAACAGCAGCCCGACAAGGAAAAGAGTGTAACCTCATGAACTGAACTAAACATGCCCAATGAGCGCAGCCCTAAGCCCACCCATGCCACAGAGCTGGGAGGGGTGGCATCTGGACACCTGTCGCCCACCACCCCCTGGGGAGCCAATTGAGGTGACCTTGTCGTGTCCTTCTTCTGATGGCTGAGGAGAAACAGGGCCATGAATTCCAACAGAACTGAAGCTACAGGGTTTCAAGTATTATTACACGGATGCTGAATCCCATGGAGGATGGTCCTGCCCCACCCAACCCCTCAGAGTGGAGCTCCCTGGCCTGTGACTTTGTGTCACATCTCAGAAGCGAGACCAGAGGTGGATGATATCACCCCTCAGTGCTGAGCTGGGGAAGAACAGAGCCACCTCCAGTACCCTCAGCACTCAGAACAGTGGCGGACACACCAGACACCCAGCACAAGCGAAGAAAATTAACTCCTCCTGCAGACCTCGAGGACAGAGACCACTACAATGAGAGCAAATAGAAAGCCACAGAAAAGCCACCAAGCATATGCTTGGTAAGGGGAACTGGGGCCCAACAGATCTACAGATAAGCTCTAGACTAGGCAAGAAAGGATGAAGAGGAAAAAACCCTGAGACGCAGAAAGGACAGACAGTTGACCCTTTAACTATGCAAGGGCTAGGGGCACTGGTCCCCACACAGTTGAAAACCCACCTTTAAGCTTTGACTCCCCAAAGGCTTAACTACTAACAGATTCCTGTTGACTGGAAGCCTTATGTATAACATACGCAGTCAAGTTGCACATATTTTCTGTTTTATGCTATTATATACTGTATTACAATACAGTAAGCTACAAATCCCAGAAAGAAAATCCTAAGGAAGAGGAAATGCAGTTCCTCTTCACTGAATGGAAATGGATCACCATAAATGTCTTCATCCTCATGGTCTCCATGTTGAGTAGGCTGAGAAGGAGGAAGGAGAGCAAAGGTTGATCTTGCCATCTCAGGGTGGCAGAGGTGAAGGAAAATCCATATATAGGTGACCTACGCAGTGCAAAGTCAGCTGTACTTTATACCATAGAACAATTATTAAGAACAGGAATTCAATAGAACTAGGACTCAAAGGGAAAAGAATAAAAGAGGACTATAGAAATATGGAAGGGAATTTGGGGACCAAAAACAACATCACTGTAAGGCTAACATGTGAACAGCACAGTACTGACATAGAAGGCTCAAAATAATCAAAGACTATAGTTCTTAAGATGAAGAAATTAAAGTAGCTAGACAAAATGTAATGAATACATAAGACAAACAATGATGACTACATCTCTGAACTGGGACATGAAGATTTAAGCCTATTGAGCTAGGGTGGGCACACTTTTTCTGTAAAGGGCCAGTGAATAACTTAGGCTTGAGGGCCACACTCATGCCACAACTCTGCCACTCTAGGCAAAAGCAGCCCCAGGCCGGGTGCAGTGGCTCATGCCTGTAATCCCACCACTTTGGGAGGCCGAGGCGAGTGGATCACCTGAGGTCAGGAGTTTGAAAACAGTCTGGCCAATATGGTGAAACTCTGTCTCTACTAAAAACACAAAAATTAGCCGGGCATGGTGGCAGGCACCTGTAGTCCCAGTTACTCAGGAGGCTGAGGCGGGAGAATCTCTTGAACCCTGGAGGCAGAGGTTGCAGTGAGCCAAGATTGTGCCATTGCACTCCGCCTGGACAACAAAAGCAAAACTCTGTCTCAAAAAAAAAGCAGCCCCAGACCACATGGAATCCAATGGGCGGGGTTCCCAGAGAGTTTTATTATAAATACAGGTAATGGGCTGAGTCTGACCTAAGGGCCATATTTCACCAACTCCTGTTCTACATTTAAAGAGCGCACTAAATGCCCAGCAATGTGATATGGAAAAAGACCAAACTAAGACACATCAGCAAGACATTTCACGACATCAAAGATAAAGAAAAGTTTCGAAAAGCTTACAGAGAAAAACACAGTTCACATACAAATAAGAACGGCACTAGACTTCTCAGAAAAGCTGGCAGCGAGAAAACAAAGTTGTGATGTGAACATTCTTGGTGACAATTTCCAAGCTAGATTTTCACACCCAGCCAGGATATCAGGTAAAGCCACTGGCAGAGACACAATGAGTCCAAAAATTCACCCCACGTAGCTCAGGAAGTCGTTAAAAAGGTGTCCATCCCCTGAAACCAAAACACAGGAGTAAGCTGAAGAGGACAAGAACAGGAGAGACAGCAGGCAGGCGGCCGCGAGCCAGATCCACTTCACCCGGCGGAGGTTTCAGGGATCCAGGTCCCTAGAAGCCGGGCAAGGGAAACCCCAGGCTGTAGGCTGTCACGGCCCTGACCCGGCATGAACATCACTGACAGTCGTGATATCAGCACAGATGACAGAACCAAATGCCAGTGTGACCAGCAATGGTGAGATCTGGGAGGGGACACAGAGAAAAACAAGGTAAACAGAACCCACGAGTGTCACCACAAGCTGTCACTCAGAAACACAGCTCTGCCACCAGGCGGGGGCCCTGAACCCCTTGTCCCTGCGGAGGGAGAAGGGTCACCAGGTGGCCCACTTGGGAGGTGCCCACCTAGAGATGCCTCTGCTCTGATATGGTAGGCGGGCACCCAGGTCTCCCCTGGATGAGTCGCTGAACCATCCCTGGGTGTCAAGCCGAGTCCTCCTCTGGGTGCTGGGCCCTGGGTGAGCTTCCCCTGGGTGTCTATCCCAAGCGGAATCTCCTGGGTGCCCGACCCTGAGTGCCAGTCGCTGGCCCACCCGCCCTTGAACTTCCACCCCATCCCGGCCCTCCCCAGGTGCCCACCTCCCACGCCTTCTGCAGGCCCCGGGCGCCCGCCTTTCCCCTGGGTGCCGGTCCCTGAACACTCCCCTGGGTGCCCGCCCCCTAGCGCCCTCCTAACACGCGCTCACCCGTACAAGATAACATCATAGAGCGTCCGGCCCTGCACGTTCAGGAAGTGGGCGTAGCCCGCGCGCGCAAGAGGCGGGGCCCCCCGGGCCGCGGGACCCGGAAGCGGCAGTTCATTGGTCAGCAGCCCTAGCAGGAAGGGCGCCGCGTCGGGGCCGCGCACGCGCAGCAGGGTGCGCCCATCCAGCCGGAAGCAGGCCCAGGTCGCTGCGGCCGTTGGGTCGCCACCAGGACTGCGGAAGCTGTGGGCCAGGCGGCACCTTGGGGCCGCGCGCAGCCACCAGCGCCAGGCCGGGCCGCCGCGCCCCGGAGCCGCGCCTCGAAGCAGCGCCGCGGCCGCCATCTTGGACAAGAGTGCGGCAGCCGGAAGGGCCCACGGAAGCAGGAGGGGCGGGTGCCACAGCGGCCCCTGGCGGCGGCCGCCGGAGGGAGGCGGGAAGGGGCGGGCGCAGAGTGCGTGCGTGAGGGGTGAACGAAACGTGCGTGCTTGAGGGGAGGAGCAGTGCGAGTCGGGGCCAACAGAGCGTGCGTGCGTGAGGAGCAGGTCCGCCCGGGCTGGAAGGGGCGGGCGGGGCGAGCGTGCCTGCTGGGTGGGTGGAGCATGCGTGGGGGGCGGAGCATCGTGCGCGGGGTGTGTTTCGGGGCGGGGGCTCGACCTATCCGTCAGCACGTAGGCTCCACCCTCGGCAGGTAACGAGATTTCTGCCCACCTCTTAAGCGCCTTCTTGTGTTCTATTCGGGGCATGCCTCGCTTTCACCCACCCGTGTCGGGCACCGCCACCCATCTCGAGAACCTCTTCATCCTCCCAACCTGAAACTCCCTGTTAAACACCCACTTCCCAGCCCCATTGTACCCTCTGGTTCCATGAGCATGCCTCCTCTAGGGACTTTACAGGAGTAGAATCCTACGGGGTTTGTCCTTTGCGACGGCTTATTTAACTCAGCATAGTATTCTCAAAGTCCATCCACGGTCTAGCATGTGTCAGCTTTTTTTTTTTTTTTTTTTTTTTTTGTGAAGACAGGGTCTTGGTTACGTTGCCCAGGCTGGTCTCAAGGTCCGGAACTCAAGCAATCCTCCCGCCTCAGCTTCTTAGTAACTGGAACTACAAGCGCGAGCCACCAGGCCAGCTAATTTTTGTATTTTTTTGTAGAAATGGTCTCCCCATGTTGTCCAGGCTGGTCTTGAACTCCTGGGCTCAAGTGATTCACTGGCTTCGGCCTCCCAAAATGCTGGGATTACAGGGGTGAGCTACTGCGCTGGCCACTTCCTCTTTTTATAAGGGTACCTACTAGCTTGCCAGCTGTCCACGTGTGATTGTTGTGTCATTTATTTGCTGGACAATTGGGGCATCAGCTGCAGGTGGCAGGAGGCTCCATCCCCAAGTGACTCCACGGATAAGGACAGGCACCATCCAGCGCACAACCCCTCCACACCCCTAATCAATGCAACATGACGAGACACAATCACAGCTTCCAATCACATCCTTGGTAACTTCCGCTTTTTTCAGGCCAGGGTCAACCCCGTCATGTGTCTATAGTCCTCTTTAGTGCAGGACTCCAAGCTCCCACGGGGCCCAACCTGTCCTGCAGGACGTCCTTCCGATGATTCTTGTCTTCTCTTCACAGCTGAACTCACAGAGGACAATTTAGGCAGGAACCGCACACTGCTATGACATATCCACCCCACTGTGCTTTCTTGAGGAGTGATGCCCCATGCCCCCGCTGAGCAGCCCTGTACAGTGGCCACTTTCCCTGGTAGTAAGTGATGCATCTACAAGGTGGCCCCAGCAGCCTTCAGCCCTAGAGTCTGCCCTAGTCCAAACCATCCCCGTCTTTCTGGCCTCCATGGGCCCGTGCACCCTGTTGCATTCCTCTCTCCATAGTCCTCAACTCAAAGCACCAAAGAAACCTTACTCAATGTGTCTTTATGGTGCAGAGTCCTGGCAAGCAGAGGTCTTTGTGTAGCTGTTGAATAAAAAAATTCCTCGTGATGCATAGTAACATCAGTGAGGAAGACTGCACCAAGGCGCATCATGTGGTGTGGGGCCCTGCCTGGCAGCCTTGGTGGAGATGGAGCTCAACCCCAACACAGCAGGGAAGGGGGTGGAGAAGCCGAGGAGCAGCGTGGGGTCAGTGGGTGGGAATGACTAAGGAGACATCAGGGCTGAGGGGTCTGGCTAAACCCACCTCACAGGGTCCTTGCTCTAGGCAGGCAGGGTGATCAGACGTCACCAGGGGACGGTGGAGGATGAGGGACCCAATCAGATGTCATGGAGGGTGAGATATCCAGGGTGTGGTGTTCTGGCTAAACTGATTCAGTAGGGCTCTTACTAAAACTGGATTTTCCAAGCAAGTGCCCACACATGGGCCTAGGAGAAGGTTCCGGATCCTGGCCGGAGTTTGGCCAAGCAGAGAATCCCTGCCATAGCTCCCTGCCGTGTCCCGAGGGCCTGGGCCAGCACCCAGCATGCCTTAGGGGCTCAGGTGACATTCAGCAGTCAGCGAATTCCCGCAGGCCCTGGTCATGGCCACGGAGGCCCTGCCGTTAGTCCACTCCCTTCACTGCAGCCTCCTCGTCTCTGGAGCTCCTACTTGCCCTTCTGAACCCTCCTCACAGCATCCCCACCTGCCCCAAGCCCTGTGAGGCCCTGGATCCCTGCCTGCCCAACGAGGCGAGGGTCACGGCATGGTGAGGGGCCTGGAGAGAATCAGCCGGGTCCCCCAAGGTCCCTGGGCCTCAGTCCCCCGCCAGCCGCCAGCTTCCTGACTGAGATAGGCCAGGCCTAGAATGTGCTCCCTAGCCACTGGCTGTAGCCACCACCCCTTCCTCTGTTGGAGCCTGGCGTTCCTGAGGGTGACCCGGTATCCCCCCCCACCCCCGCCCCGGGCAGCCCCATATGGACAGAGCGGAAGGCAGGCAGGATGAAACCTGGGGCAGGGGGTGGCGCGGACAACACTCACAGGCGGGGGTCGAATTCCTCTAGCCTCACGTCAGCCTGGTCCTCAGCCAGAGGAGGAATTTGCTTCCACCCCTGCACAGGCAGCAGGAAAGGCGTGTGGCAACCTGGTGCCCCGGGCCAGGCCCAGTGGCTTCCAATCCGTCCTGCCTAGGCCCCCCACCACAAAGAAGCCGCCACCACCATCAGGGGCTCCTTCAGTTCAAATGGACTCAAAGGAAACATAAGAGAGCTTTCAAGCTCCAGAGTCCCAGGGGCCACTTTCCAGTGCCAGAGCCATGTGAGGCCATAGCTCCAGGCCACCTCCAAGAAGCCTTCCTGGACCCTCTACGCCAGCCTGGCCAGCCACCGGGGCTGCTGTTCCCCTTATCAGCAGGCAGGGGACTGGGGCCTGGCACCTGGGGGAGGAAACCCCGCCCCCGTCCTGGCTTCAGGGACCAGGCTGCAGCTGGGGCCAGGGGAGTGAGAACTGGAAAATGTCTGGGCATAGGGGTGGCAGCCCCTGCTTCCCAGGTACTGTGGGGGCAGGGGGAAGGTGGTTTCCTGTTATTCTCGCCTCAGGGCTTCCTCCCTTCCTAGAGGAAGGAGAGCGCCACTGCCCTATTCTGGGGGCGTCTCTGAGCAGCTGGCCCCTCACCCCACTATGCACACCCATGAGCAGCCGAGAGTTTTGGCTGAGGTTGTGGAAACGGATGGAGGTGAGACGTGGAGTCCCACCCCGCCAGCCTGCTCCAGCACCGCCTGCTCTGGCTCTGTCCTGCTGTGTATATGGCTGGGCCCAACAGTGACTGGCCCCCCTGCCAACCTGCCCTAGAGCTCAGAAGATGCAGGACAGAGGAGGGAGGGGGACTATGGTATCAGCAGTGCCAGGCTCAGCTCATCACCATCGTGGCCACCCCAGGTGGCTGGGGAAACCAAGGCATGGGTTTTCTAAAAGTGACTGATAAGCGCCAGGAGTGTGGGAGGGGTTTAGCCTTTGGGGGTCTGCAGACTGGAGCAACTTAGATACCACGTCCCGCTGTAGTGGGAGACGCCAGCCCTGCTTGGTGGTGTGGGGCTCAGGCATAACATTGTGGGAATGTCCAGATTATCAAGGACTTGGTCTTAGAGGGAGGATTAGCAGATGGCGTGGAGGCTGGGGCTTGCACAGCCTTTCCTGGCTAAGGCCATGCCGCTGGGAGGGTGTAGTAACAGAGCCTAAGCCCACCAGCAGATGCTCACAAACCTGACATGGCCCACCTACCCCCAAGTCTCCAAGAAGGGAGGTCTGTCCCCAGGGTCCCGTCTCCCCTTCTCTTGTGACAATCCAGCTTCCCAGGGGGCATATACCCTCTAATACCAGCAGAGTTGTCCCCTCAAAACTCCTGTGTTGAAGTCCTAACCTCCAAGAACTTTAGAATGTGGCTATAATTGGAGACAAAGCCTTTAAAGAGATGATTAAGTTAAAATGAGTTCATTGGGGTGGGTCCTAATCCCCGGTGGCTGGTGTCCTTAAAAGAAGAGGAGATTAGGACACAGATGCACACAGAGGGACAGCCGTGTGAGAACACAGCGGGGAGATGGCATCCATGGGCCAAGGAGGAAGGCTGCAGGAGGAACCAGGCTTGCCCACACCTTAATCTTGGCCTTCCCTTCTAGGACTGTGAGATAATCAGTGTCTGTTGTTTAAGGCACCCAGTGCATGGTGTGGTGGTATGGCAGTCCCAACAGGCACACTCTCCAGGTTAGAGATCATTTCCAGCTTCCCTCAAAGCTGAGGTGCCCTTTGAACAGCTCTGGCTGAGGGATGTGTACTAGCCAGGGTTCTCCAAAGAAACAAAACCACAGGAAATATAGACATAGATACTATATACTATTTTTATATCTATATTTAGATATATAGCCAAAGACTAAAGTTTCCCAAAGAAGAAGCAGTTCTGCCTCCAGTCCACCTGTGATGGCTAATTTTATTTACTTTGAGACAGGGTCTTGCTGTGTTGCCCAGGCTGGAGTGCAGTGGTGCAATCACAGCTCACTGCAACCTCTACCTCCCTAGCTCAAGTGATCCTCCCACCCCAGCCTCCTGAGTAGCTGGGATCACAGGTGCACACCACCACGCCCAGCTGCTTTTTAATTTTTTGTAGACATGGGGACTGTGTTGCTTAGGCTGGTTTTGAACTCCTGGGCTCAAGTGATGCTCCCACCTCAGCCTCCCAAGGTGCCGGGATTACAGATGTGAGACAGTTCCTGGCCTGTGATGGTTCATTTTATGTGTCTATTTGACTGGGCCACAGGGTTCCCAGATATGGGGTCACACATTATTCTAGGTATGTCTGTTTGGGCATTTCCAGATGACACTAAGATTTGAATAGATGGGCTGAGGAAAGCAGATTGGCCTCCCAATGTGGGTGGCCTCATCTGATCAGGCAAAGGCCTGAACAGAACGAAAGGTGGAGGAAGGGTGAGCCATGCACAGTTGCCCAGCATGGCTGGACACCACGGCCCCCCACCACAGGGACCTGGCCTCCCCCGTGACAGCACCACCAGCAGCACAGCCCCAAACCCTTCCTGTCTTGGAGAGGCTCCTGGTGTGTCCTCACTGGAGTGGACACCTGTTGGGGATGGTGTTTGCTTTTCTTCCCTGAGGCTACACTTTCAGCATTGCTGTCCGTGGCTCCATGAGTCGGGGCTCACCTGGGGCCAGAGGTCCGCCAGGCAAGCCCCAGAAAGGAGAGGGACGCAGTTTGCAGTTGGCATCTGCCTGGGGTCGGGCTTAGGTGAGACTCAGGGCTCAGCCCGGGCTTGAGTCTTGGCTGGGGGACAACACGGAGAGAGGGCTATGCAGCCCAGGAGGGGCAGCCGGCCAGGCTGCACCAGGCCTAAGGGAGGCTGGGGGATAGCCAGTCACCTGGAGTGTGCTCCAGGGGCTAATGAGCCCCCTGGCCCCTCGCCAAAGCCACCCCTGCAGGCTCTGGCCGATGTCCTGGTCATGACGGGGCCTGAGACAGCCACCCTCCATCCACTGAGCTGCAGCCCAACCTGAGGCTCTGAGTGTGTTCTTTCTTTCTCACCATCAGTGCACTCCACCCAGTCCCACCCACCCCTGCCCCCGGCACGCTGCCTGGCACCGAGCAGGCCCCGAGTGTTGTCTGACAAGCTACAGGGGCTCGCCTGTGACCATACTCCCCTGCCTGTCCCTAGGGAGGGGTCTCTTCTCCCAGCCAGCCTGGAGCTAAGCCATGTCTCCCCATGTGGTAGCCATGCACACACACCCATGCATACACACATAAACATACACCCAGACATGCACACAATGCACATACGTGTGCATGCGGTCACACACATAGCCACACGTACACATGCATACACATGCACATGCATACACATGCACACACAATGTTATAAACAAGTTAGTTTTATTTTACTCCCTTTCTTCTTGAGGCTGGGTCTGAATTAGGGAGGAGGGCAGACAGGCCACAGACAGGAACCCCAGAGCCCCATTCCCATAGCATGGAGCCCCCAGGCCCTGACCACCACCCGTTGGGTCCAAGATGCAGGGCATGGTCAACATCTTTGCAGAACTTCAAGTCTCCCAGAGGAAGGGAAGGCTGGCATCGCAGAAGCTCAAAGAGGGTGTGGTCCTGTCCACCCCTGGCTCCCAGCTCCCAGTCTGTCTCAGTTTGGGGCTGGGAGGGGGAGGGCTGAAGGAGCCCCGTTCCTTGTTCAACAGAGCCCTCCCTGTTGCAGGGAATGGGGATACACACCCCCACACTCCCACCAACTGATGCCCATACCAGGCACCCTAGGGCCTCCATGGCTTGCTGCAGGGAAGCTCAAAGGGAAGAGCTGGCATCCCAGAGGATGTATTCCAGCTCAGGACAGGGGTGGAATCAATGCCCCAGCCCCCCTGGGGTTCAGACCACAGCAGAGGGCCCTTCCTGGCTCCTAGACCCTCTCTCCAACCCACCTTGGCCCCAGTAGTGAGCAAGCCAGAGCACTCCTCTGCCGCTTTCAGCCCCTTCCCTGAGCAGCCTGGCTGCCCCTCTGGGCAGAGTCTGCCTGAGACCTCCGGCTAAGGAGAAGGCTGAGGAGAAGGGGTCGCAGATTTCCACCGGAGCCCCCCAACCCTCCTCCTCCCTGGCCCAGCTCGCAAGCCAGCGCCCTCAGATCCACACGGTGGTCTTCCCGTCCCTGCTGCTGGCACTGCCCTTCTCGGAGCCAGCCCTGGGCTTGGCTCCTGGCCGCTCGTGAGTGCCAGGCCGGCCCTGCTCCCCGACGGTGCCCGCAGAGGTAGCACTGCCCGTCCCGGACGTGGGGGCGCCTGCCCTGAGAGGCCCCCGGGAGGCCGCAGGGAGGCCGACACACGGCGAACTGTCCCGGTCGCGGTCCCCAGCTGCTGCCCCGTCGCGCAGCGCCTGCAGGGCCAGGTTTGCCAGGTTCTGGTCGTGCGCCCGAGCGCGCTCGGTCGCCCGCACTACCAGGCTGTAGTCGGGCGGGCAGGCCAAGCCAGCGGCAGCGGCAGGGAAGGCGCAGGGCGGGGGCCGCGGCGCGGGGGCGGGGGCGGGGGCGGAGGCCGGGGGGCCGCGACGGCCGCGCACAGCGTCCTGCGCGCTGCCCAAGCCCAGGTGGGCCATCTCGCAGAGGTTGAGGAGTAGGCACAGGCAGCTGACCACGTACATAACCAGAAGGAAGACCGTCTTCTCAGTAGGGCGCGACACGAAGCAGTCCACCACATGCGGGCAGGGCTGGCGGCTGCAAGGAAAGAACGGCCGCACCTCAAAGCCGTACAGCAGGTACTGGCCCACCAGGAAGGCCACCTCGAAAGCTGCCCTGGCCACCAGCTGGGCCACGTACACGCGCATCAGGCCCTCCCGCTGGATGCGCCTCCGCCCATCGTGTTGCCCGGCCGTGCCCGGGGTCCCCGTCGCCTTGCCGTCAGCGCCGGCCCCCTTAGTGCACGCCTCCTCCGCACCTGCTTCCTCCGCTTCCTCGCCGGCGCCTTCGGCTGCTCCAGTCTCCTCCTCCTCCTCCTCCTCTCCCAGACCCAGCATGGGCTCCTCCTCGCCCAGGTCGGCGGGCTCAGGCCAGCCGGCGTGCGGGGGCGGCAGGTGCGCTCGGGGCGCGCGGCGGGGCCCCGGGCGGCGGCGGAGGGCGCGGCGCCGCTCCTGCTCAGACGCACGGGCCAGGCGGTGCACGGCGTAGCCCAGGTACATGACCGAGGGCGTGGAGATGACCACGATCTGGAAGACCCAGAAGCGCACGTGCGACAGGGGCGCGAAGGCGTCGTAGCAGACGTTGTCGCAGCCTGGCTGCCGCGTGTTGCAGGTGAACTTGGCCTGCTCGTCCGAGTAGATGGCCTCGCCGCCCACAGCCGTCAGCACTATGCGGAAGACCACCAGCACCGTGAGCCACACCTTACCCACGAAGGTGGAGTGGTTGTGGATCTCCTCCAGCAGCCGCGTCAAGAAGCTCCAGCTCATGTTGGTCATAGGGGCGGGCGGGCGGGTCCTGTGGGGCGGAGTGGGGGTCAGCCAGGGGCCCGCACTTAGGAGCCCGCGGAGCTCAGAGCTCAGAGCTGGGGCTCCAGGTTTGCCTTGCGGCTGGCCCCTCTGCTTACACAGCCGATGACGTGGAGCTTGCCACCTTAAACGGAAGTGGAAGCCCCCACCTGATCCGCCCCTGCTTGTGCAGATGCAGGGCCCCAGCTGGGTGAGCTGCCTTCAGGAGGCAGATGGGGACACTGAGGCAAGCACTACTCAAATGTGGGGACTGGTGGTCTCAGTGTCCGCTGCACCCATGACCACCAGCCCAGCCCCAGCCGCATCCAGGTTGTTGGAGAGGGTCCCACAGAGTTTCAGCATCCGAAGGGTCTCCCCAGCCTGCCTAGCTACTCAATCCCTCCTGGCCCCTCCAGCTCCCTAGACCCCAAGACCCTGCAGCCCCATCAGCCTTCAGTCCTTCACAGCCCCCCGTGCCTGCCCCACCATCAGATCCCAGACCCCAAAGTGCCACCAGTCCACAATCCCCATAGCCCCTCGGCCGCCAGAGGCCCTGCTCAGCCTCCCTCCACACCCAGGACAGGGGTCGTCAGGGTCCCTCCGCCTCCGCAAAATCCTCCATCCTCCCTCCAGCCCCCGGCTGGTCCCGCTGCCCTTTTCAGGTGCCCAGGGTTCCAGGGCTCCGCCCGCCCAATCTAGGTTCCTGGTCCTCCATGATCTCAACCCAGACCGTCCCCAGCTGGGGTCAGGATGAAGCCAGGCGTCCGTCCAGGAGGGACGGTGTCCAGCGAGGTTATAGACCCAGTAATGCAAAGCCACACTCAGCACCTGCGACCCTCAGAGACAGCTATGCCACAGGCCAGCCAAGCCCAAGGTGGGCAAGTGCCCCCAGGAGAGGGCTGTGCAGCAGGGACTGTGTTCCAAGGAGGGAGAGCTCCTACAGCTCCCCTGCCCACCCTCTCCTGGTGGTTTCCCTGGGGCCAGTACCTGCTCCTGGGTCGCTGGGGCAGGAGACCCCTTAGCTCCCTCTGCCTCTGGCCCTCTCCCTGTACCTGGCCTGGGAGGCAGCGGTGGCAGGTGTGGGACCAGCAGCAGTCGCTGGTGAGGCTCCCGGCCTCTTTATGCAGCTGAGGCCTCCCCACCCGGGGCAGGAAGAGGGGGCAGTCAGGGTTCCTGGGGAAGTGGCCCTGCTTCCTCACATCTGTGCAGTACCCCTCAGAGCCACACATTCACATGTGCACACACACTACATATCCACAGACACATGTACACATGCACACACGTGCATATGCATGAACATGCACAATGCATATGCAGATACACATGCACACACACATGCATACACGTACACATGCACAGATACACATGCAAACAGGGTCAATGCAAACACAGATGTGTATGTGCAAACTATCACCAGTGTACATCCACAGACATGCCTGTTTGCACTCACATGCAGACACACATGCATGAAAAAACAGTGCCACATACACACTTGTGCATATGCACACACATGCAGACATATGTATGCACAACCACATACACATATATGCACACACATGCAAACAGACCCGTGCACTCACACACACATGTGATCAGGCACACGCATATGCACAGGCTGGCACACTCCAGCCCTGGGGCCACCTCCCCTATCCCCCTGGCTCTGGTAGGCAGGGCCCCCCTCCCTCCCCGCCTGACCCATCACAGCAGGCTGAGGCCCACTGATTCCAGCCCGACAGGAACCTGAGACAGAGCAGGCTCAAAGGAGAGATGGGGCAGGAGGCCTTCGGTGCCAGGGCCGGCCTGCCCAGCTGTGTGGGGGCAATATTGAACAAATAGCTCTCTGGGGGCAGCCTGCAGTGATGGCGCCTGCCATTGCCCATGGTGTGAGCACTCTCATTGTGGCTGACTGCCGAGTGGCTTCCTTGATTCAGCTGAGGAAATGGCGCCATCAGCTAGCTCTGGTGACCACCGTGGCTCGGCCCTGGGCTGATGTGCCCTGGTGTCTGAGAGCTGGCGCTTCGCTCTGGAGTGCTGTGTCACTTGCACCCACATAGTGGTCCTGGGAATAGCCTGGAAGAACCCAGGTCCTGGTCTGAGGGCCACACCTATGGGGACTCCCAGATCCACACCTCCAGCCCGTAATTCTCTCCGGGGCCTGCTTCTACCCCCAACATGGGCACTCAGATGCCCAGCAGGCACAGCCAGTGCCAGAGGGCCACACCCAAATGCCACTCTGCCCTGCAGAGCATCTTCTCCACCCCAGCCAATCCTGAGCCTGGCTCCCCCGGCCCCGCCTGCAGGGCCTCAGGCACTTCACTCCTTGCCTGCAAGCCTGGGGAGCATTAGGACACCCACCCAGCAGGCCTCCTGCCCCGTCCCTGACTCCTAACCAGAGCAAATGCCGTGGCCTCGCCTGCCCCAGTGCCAGGTCCCCTGCCCCCACTCCACACCTGGCTCCAGATATCCCCTCGTGTGCTCTGCCCACGGCTCCCACACTGGCTGGAGCCCACTCCCACCAGGAGCCTTTGCTGCCTGGCCCCGCCACACACACATGCACAGGCGCACACACACAGGTTCAGCCCTTCCCTGAGGCTGTCGCTGTGTCACGGCCTTCCACACTGCTGGTGACTATTCCATGTGATCACAGCTGGAGACCGCAAGGTGTCTCACAGAGACGTGGGCAGTTTTATAGAAAATATAGATGTGTGAATGCACCTGGGTTCAGACACACACCTTTGCTCTGGTGCCTGCAAAGGCCTCAATGCAAAAACACCCTAGGAGCAAGAACCTACCTGGGGCCCAGGCCTTGGTTCCTACCTCCACTCCCAATCACAGGAATCAGGAACCCCTAGTGGGGGACTGGCAGACCCTAGGGCTGGGGCTGCGAAAGTACAGGGGAGCCTGGAGTAAACTGTAGTGTCAAGAGAGGAAGTCAGTGCAAGCAGCACCTGCATGTACAGCGCCCAGTGCCTGAGACTGGATCCCTCTAAGCAGTGAAAGAAATCAAGTAGTCTTGTGTTACAGATTACAGACTGACATAGATTAGAAGCCAAGGTACCTGACTGAATGTATAACCAAATGGGGGACAGGAGACAGCTCCCCTGTGCACAGTCAATCCAAAGCAGCCATGTGGACACCCTGTACTGGAGGGGAGCGTGACCCCCAGCCCTACCTGTGGGCTGCACCTGGTAACCTGGCTTCAGAGGGTGTGGGAGGGAAAGGGGGAGAACGCCTCTGCAGCACGAATCCTACACCAACCCTGGCCAGGCAGCCAAGGTGCCATCACAAGCATCGTGGATGGTGTGGATGCTTCACAGCATCTCATGGGAAGGTTACATCAACTCCACGGTCTTCCTCTCAAAATCCATCCCCCTGAGGACTCATAAGGAAACATGAGGCTGAAAGGGATCCCACCCAAGGGGCATCCTACAGAACATCTGGCCAGTGTTCATCCAGACAGTAAGGACATCCCATACAAGGAGACCCAGGAGGCTGCTGCAACCAAGAGGAGCCCAGGAAGACACGGTGACTGATGCCATGTGGGATCCATGGTGGGGCAGAAAAGGACCCTGAGGGGAGAGGCAAGGACATCTGCATACAGCAAGGACCTCAGTTAACCCCAGCTCATTGATACTGGTCCATTCATTATGAGGAGCATGTCACGCTAATGCAAGACGTCAGCAACGGGGAAACTGGGTGTGGGGTCTATAAGAAGTCTGCACTATCCTCACAACATTTCTGCAAATCTTTTTTTTTTTTTGAGATGGAGTCTCGCTCTGTCTCCCAGGCTGGAGTGCAGTGGCATGATCTCAGCTCACTGCAAGCTCCGCCTCCCAGGTTCACGCCATTCTCCTGCCTCAGCCTCCCAAGTAGCTGGGACTATAGGCGCCCACCACCACACCCAGCTAATTTTTTGAAGTTTTTTAGTAGAGACAGGGTTTCACCGTGTTAGCCAGGATGGTCTCGATCTCCTGACCTCGTGATCCGCCCGCCTCGGCCTTCCAAAGCTCTGGGATTAGAGGCGTGAGCCACCACGCCCAGCCATTTCTGTAAATCTTACTGAGCTCAAGCAATTCTCCCACCTTGGCCTCCTGAGTAGCTGGGACTACAGGCACATGCCACCATGCTGGCAATTTTTATTTATTTATTTTAAGAAATGTGCTCTTAATACAAAAATTAGCCAGGCATGGTGGTGCACTTGTAGTTCCAGCTACTCGGGAAGCTTAGGTGGGAGAATCGCTTGAACCCAGGAAGGGAAGATAGCAGTGACCCGAGATCACACCACTGCACTCGAGCCTGGGTGACAGAGCGAGACCCTATCTCCTTTTTTTTTTTTTTTTGATAGTAGCCCCCTACCCTGATGCCCAGAGCCCAGCTCTGTGGTGGCAGCTCCCGTACCTGTCCTCCATGTCCCTGCCTGAGCCCCCAGCTGCCTGTCCTGGACAGCCCAGGCCCTGGGATAGTGCTGCAGAATGAGGTTGTCAGCAGGGGTTTGGTGGAGGCCCTCAGGAGGAGAGGGGAGGGGTGCTGGCCTCCAGGGAGCCAGGCCCGCGATTTGTAGACTATGTGCACACAAGTCCAAGAGATCTCACCCCAAAGCTACACCTCCAGGGTGCCCAGAATGAGGATTGGTGGGGAGGGGCTTCAGCTTGGTCAAAGAGCTGGAAGCACCCTTGGGCTTCAAAGTCTGGGAGGAGGGAGCTGCTGGGGTTAGTAATGTATGTCAGGGAGAGGTAGGGGGGTGGGGTGGCCACAGGAGGCCAGCAGCCAGGACGCTGCCTGGCCCAGGTCTCGGAGTAGTAAGGCAGGGTCAGCCCCAGGGAAGGCTGTGGGAAGTAGAGGAGGATGTGGGCATTGGTGGAGGGCCGGGAGCTCACAGGGTTCTCATACTGGGGACCAGGGTCTCACGGGGGCTTGCTATTAGGCCAGGGTGTAAAAGGGGGCCTCACAGTGGGGACGGTCTCACCCTGGTGCCATCAGGGACTCACAGGAAGGGCTTCAAAGGGTGTGCGGCAAGAGCCAAGGGGCTCACCACGGGGGCTCACAGTGGGGGCCACCTCTGGGAAGGGTTTCAGGGCAAGCAGGCCCAAGCCGAGGCCACCTGTCTGCAAACCTGGCTGGGCCAGCTCTGACCGGTGTCCTGGTGTCCTGGCACCTCAGGACACCAGTCAGAGCTGGACCTCCTCCCCCATCAACCTCCTGCTCATCCTGGGTCTGAATGAGGGTCCTGGGACACAGTGGAACAAGCCCCGCACTGCCAGGTCTGTAGCACAGGGTCAGGGGCCCAGGTATTTCATTCCATCTGCAGACCCTCCCAGGGCAGGCCACGAAGCACGGGTGTTTTCTGCAGTTTAGGGCAGCCACCAGACAGGTACCCACGCACACAGTTCACCAGGTGGGACCCTGGGGCAGGCTCCTCCCCTCCCTGAAAATGATGGGACCCCAGCGCATGGCAGGCACTGTGCTGTCACTTGTCCACTCAGTCCAAAGCAGATTCCCAGTCCCACTTCCCTGGGGCTCCTGCAGGCACAGTCCCCTCCTACCCCTGCACTCCACTGCGGGGCCCTGTGTGGGGACGGTCCTCACTCAGGGGGGGTACAGCGCTCACCCACCCTCAGGCCTCAATTTCTCCTCACCCCCAACAGGCCGTAGCCCCCTACCCTGATGCCCAGAGCTCAGCTCTGTGGTGGCAGCTCCCGTACCTGTCCTCCATGTCCCTGCCTGAGCCCCCAGCTGCCTGTCCTGGACAGCCCAGGCCCTGGGATGGTCAGCCCCAAGTGCACCCTCAGTCATGCTCCTCTGGATGCCCTGGTCCAGAGGGAGGTGCAGAGCTCGGCCCCCCAGGACCCAAGCCCCAAGCCTGGAACCCTCCTTCCACACCCACTCTGCCCCAGCAGCTCCGTGGCCGGCCTCGCTGTCCTGCCTGTGCAGCTTGTAGGCCCACTGGCTGTGGGCACCAGCCATCCTCATGCATCCTTCACATGTACACACAGTGCACGCTCCTCCCTCCAACCCTCCACACATAAGCAGTGCACACTCCCACATGTACACTGCTGCCCGAGCTCAACATAGAGCTGGGCTCACACACTCACTCTCACACATAGCCATGAACCCTCCCTATTCAGACTCAGCCTCACCACACGCCTCCTTCAGGGAGTTTCCCCCAGGCCCAGGAATGCAAGGTGCCCCCACCAAGACCCCAAGTGCCTGCCCACATCATGGCTCCCCTCACATGGCCTGCCACAGCTCCTAAACTGACCAGATCCCCAGGAGCCCAAGAGCACGGGTATGGTGCTCAGGAATGCCAGGGGAGTGAGGGAACACTGAGGAACATGGTGTAGGGGTATGAGTCTGTGGGGTCCCCAGCCCCTGCCAGGGCCGTGCACAGGTGCAGCTGGTGAGGCAACATCCAGGCTGGTGCCTCCTCCCCCATGGAGCCCTCTTCCCCCTCGGGTTGTTGGCAATTGACACTGTCAATGTGTGGGCCCTCCTGCAGCCCGTTCTCAAGTCCCCTCCCTCGGGGTCCCAAGCAGGTACAGAGCTGTCAGGCCCAGAAGTGAGGGGCTGTTCCTCCCCTGGAGGTGGACCAAGGGGTCAAGTTAGGCCTGGGTCAGGCTGGGAGTGTGTCATCACTGCAGTTTGGACAGCTCCCCCCGGCCAGCCTCCTGGGCTGTTGCAGGCCTGGAGCTGACCACACATCCTCCAGAAATGGAGCCCTGGGGGGTATGCATGGTGGGAGTGAGGGGGTGATGCTTACCCCAGCCTCCTAAGCCTGTCCCTGCTCTCCACCTGCTCCCCTCAGGGTCCACGAACCCGTCTCTTCCCTCCTGAATGCCCAGCAGCCAGGAATCCTGGGCTCACTGCCATCCAGCTCCGGGATGGGGGCCCCCATGCCTGGGCTGTGGCCTCCCTGTGCATCAGCCCTGGGGTGCTCCACCCTCCCCGCGGGATACGGGCCTCCCACTCCTCAGCCATGCTGCCCCTTCCTTGCACTGAGGGCCTGCTCCAGCACCCCAGGGGGGGCCTCCACCCAGTTAATCACAGCACTGACGAGCACTGGGGATGGCTCCTTGACCACAGGGTCTGCTGCGCTTCAGGCCTAGGCTGGGCCCCAGTGCAAGCTTATTGGCTTGTGGTCTTCTATGAAGGAGACTGAGCAGGGCCCCAGGTCTGTCTGTGCAAGGGGCAGGCCAGCCCCCTCATGTCCAGGTGGCCGCTGAGGGTAGGAGAGTGGGCCTGGACACAATGCAGCTGGCTGGTGTTTCAGAGGCCAGCCCTACCGCTGCCTGAGGGGCCCCAGCTGCTGGGGGAAGTACTGAAGGCAGCCCCCTCCCACTTGCCAGCTGTCCCAGAGCAGACCCCGCAAGTTGGTGCCCATCCTGCGGTGAAGGCAGCTGGGCCTGAAGGACACAGACACGGAGCCGGGGGACACCCCACCATCTGCGTGGAGCAGCGGAGCCCAGGAGAGGGTGGCAGGCGCAAGGAGTGCACCCTCCTGGGGCTGGTCCTCAGGAAGCCCTCCCTCCTTCGGGGACTCAAGGTCAGGAGCACAGGGTGAGGCTGTCTCCTGGGGCAACAGCCCCCAGCCCCATGAGGTACATACATGGACCCCAGCACCCTACCTTTTCCAGGCCAGAAAATTCCAGTCTCCCTCAGACCCCTTCCACCTGCTTGGATGCTGGTCCTCCCCGAGGGTGTGTGGCCGAGCCAGGGCCACCTCTCGCCACCAAGCACAATGGGGGCTGGAGGAGGGGCCCTCAAGGGCCCCATTGTTCCCCCCTCAGCCTCAGGGTCTGAATCCCTGATTGTCCTGCGGGGCAGGGCAGCGGGCAGGGCTTTCCAGGCCCAAGCAGGTCAGAGGCCAGCCCCAGCCTCCGAAGCTCAGTCCACCTGTCCTGGAGCAAGCCTCTGGGGGCTGCCCGGGCCCTTCCCTGCCCTCCTCTCCCCTCCCCTCCCCTGCCCAGCCGCCTGGGCGGCTCTGGACTGTATCCTCCGGAGGCCCCAGTCTGGGCTCTGGGCGGGGACTCTGCTCCCCGCCCCCATTTCCGGCCGGGCGCCCTGCCTGCCTCCCTCTCTCCCACCCATCTGTCTGCACCCCACCCCAGAAGCACCTCACCTAGGATCAGAACAGGGCTGGGGCTGACCCTAGGGGTGGCCGGCAGCACCACCCTGTGCCGCCTTAGACAGGCAGGCTGGGGGAGCACAGGGGAAGGAGGGAGGTGGCCTGACCACAGGCTCCCCACACACAACACACAGCCCCTAGGGCCGCGAGGGGAGGGGCATCTCCCTCAAGGAATCCCCTATGCCTTGAGGTCTAGAACCTCCAGCTGTCAGAGCTCAGAGGCCTCTCCTGGAAGCTCTGGCCCATGCCAGATCCACAGGAGCTCGGGCACCAAGAGGCACCCCTCAGGGCCCACCCCTGCAGCCTCAGGCTGCCCGGTGCAGCCGCTGCCTGCTCTCCACTTGCTGGCCCACCAGGCGGGTTGGGACCAGCCCTGCCACCTTCCCTGGCTGCCAGTCAAGCATGATGCTGCCTTGGGGTGGCAGCCAGGAGCCGACAGGCAGCAGATGCCTAGGCAAAGGCCACCTGGTGGTCCTCCTTGGGGCTGGTGGTTAGGGTGGGCTGCTGGAGCTCCGGGCCTGATCAGGATGGGGCCCGATCAGGATGGGGCTCCACCAACCTCGGGGCCACGTTCCACTCATTTATGGACTTTCTAATCCAACAGTTATTTTATTAGGATATCAGCCCCGGGTCCAGCATGAGAGATAGGAACAGGGGACAGCCCGGTGGGGCTGGGTCGGGGGTCACCCCAGGATGTTCCAACCACAGGGGCAGCATCCCCTCCACTCCATGTGCTGGCCAAGGGCACAGAGCTGCCGTTATCACCTGCCAAGGAGGTGGCTCAGTGCTGCTGCCCTGGTCCTGTATGGGCCTGGGGTGCCGAGAACAGAGAGCAAGCCTCAGGCGCCAGTCCTTTGAGCTTTCTTGATTTCCTGCCAGTGAGAAAGAAAGAGAGTTGGGAGGGCTGGTATCCAGGAAGGGCTGGGCTTCCTGCTCTCCCTCCACAGTGGACCTTGGTGTCTCATGCCAGTGCTTGGGTAGGACTGTCCCATCTGACCTCAGTGGCCTCCTGGACAACAAAGGCCTGGCCCCAAGGCCTCCCCTTGGGCCTTGCCCAGGTAGGCACAAGGACGGGCCCACCTCAGAGAGCGCCTCCTTCAGCTCCGCGTAGGCCTGGTCCAGACTGTCGTTGATGATGACCACATCAAAAAGACCGGGCTCCTTGCCTGTGGGTGGGGCCTGGGGTCAGGGCACAGTGAGCCCATGCAGCCCCACCCCAAGTCCCACATGACCCCCAGAACAGCCCACTGGCTTGCGGCTGTCCTCGCTGTGGCTGTGTGACAGCTTTCCAGCCCAGCTGGGCCTGTGCAGGGTAGGGAAGGGCCGCCCCCTGGGACTCAGTCCTCAGGTACCCCTCCTGCTCTCTCTGGAGCCCCAAACCTTGGGTCTGGACACCAGCAACCATCAGGACTCTGGTTAGGGGTTGCAGTGTCCTCTACACACACAGCAGAACATTAAATGCCCTCTTCCTGTGGGCTGCAGTCAGACCCAGAGGGGAAGCGACAGCTGTAAGAGGATGTACATGACACCCCCGGGGCTAGAAGGTAGGGGACATCTCATGGGACCCTGGGTGATGGGGGGTCTGGGGGCCCTCACGGAGACTCTAGGTAACAGAAGGAAATCTGAGAACCCTCAATGAGACCCTTGGTGACTGGGGTGAGTTCTGGGGACACTCACGGGGACTCTAGGTGTTGGGAGGTAGCTGGGAGGTCTGAGGACCCTCACAGGGACTCCGGATGTCAGAAGGTCTGGGGACCCACAGGGTCCCTGGTGCCAAAGGTCTCAGAACCCCGACTCCCCTCCTGGCATGCCCTGGTAGTCCCACGGCACACTCACTGCTCTCCATGTCGGCCCGGGCAGCAGCCAGCCGCTTCGCCAGGCTCTCCTCCGTTTCAGTGTTGCGCTGCCGCAGCCGCTGCTCCTAAAAAGGGGGTGGCAGTCAGAGCCTGGCATGCCCTGACCCCCAGCCCCCAACCCTGCCCAGCACACACCAGCACATGCAGTGAGGGCGGCTGCACAGAGATGTAGATGGGCCGCAGATCGGTGGCCTTGATGTTCCGCACACCCTGCAGGTCCACGTCCAGCACGCAGATGCGGTTCATGGCCTGCACGGCCTGCACCGCCGCCTTGCTGGAGGCAGGTGCCAGGTCAGGAGGGGTGCCAAGGCTCTCCGAGGCCTACAAGAGCTTCAGGGACACCCAGGTCCTCCCAGGCCCAGCATTCTCCTCCCACAGCTAAGCCTAGACCTGGCATGAACCCAGCACCCCACAGCACCTCAAACCTGCTACCCCCACACCCTGCCCCACCAACAGGGAACACAGACCACCCACTCTCCAAGGTGCCTGTAATAAGCACGAGGTGTCCTGTGTACCCTTCACCCTGCCAGGACAACGCATGGTGGCAGGACTGGGCCCAGTAGTCTCGTGAAAGAGCCACCACAGGGCCACAGACCTGGGAGCCTGGCCCTGGGCCACGACCTGGCCACATTCATAACCATGGGGCGGGTGGTGTGGATGGCGGGCAGGCAGCAGGCACTACCTGAACCCCTGCCGCCCACAGCAATCCCGGGAGCCCACCCGCACCCACGCGTGGCCCACCTCGTGCCATACAGGTTCCCTGAGAACTCGGCATGCTCAATGAAGTCACCGGCTGCTATGTCACGCTGCATCACCTCCCTGGTTACAAAGTAGTAATCTGGGGAAGAGGAGGGGCAGTCCAGAGGGCAGACTGGACCTGCACCAGGGCTTCCAGGGCCAGCCGCCCCCAACCCAGGCATGCTTGCAGGCCCCTCCTACGCCCACGACTGCTTCGGTCAGATCCTTGCCGGGCAGGAGACGTCTGAGGACCCCTCAAGTGCTGCCAAGTGCTTGAGCCAGACACCATTTCTCACACTGTCCTCACTGATGGAGATACGAGACTGGGTTCCAGCGGGGGAGTTGGGAGTTGGTGGTGGGGGGAGTGGGGACTGGAGATCAACAGGTGCTGGGGGAAGGTGGTGGGGGAACTGGTGACCATCAGGTTACAGAGGGGATGATGTGGTGGGGTGACTGGAGACCACTGGGTTGCACATTACGGGGCAGGGGTGCTGTTGGGAAGGGGGTCCCTTGTCTTGAATCAGGCAGGCAGAGTAGCCCTTTTTGCCAGGACCCCAGAAGACAGCTCAAAAGTGCTGATAAGCCCAGGACAGGGCTGGGGACAGCAGCACTGTGGCCGCCTCCAGGGTGGGAGGAAGACAGCCCCAGGCCTTGGCTGGCCTCTCACACTGTACCCAAGGAAGGCGACACCGCACTGTGACACTGACACCCTGATTTAGCTCACTGGCTCTTGGAGGCAAGGACCCATCTCACAGATGAGGGATCAACGGGGGCAGGAGATGGGCAGCACAGCCAACACAGCTGTAGGGCCCAGTAGCCCTGCTCACACTGGGGGTGCTCCAGCCACAGGGCCCCACCCCACTCACCTTTGCCATTCTCCTCGCCAGGCCTCGGGTTCCTTGTGGTATCTAGCAGAGAGACCTGTCACCCATCAGGGACTGCTCAGAGCGCACTGCCCCACCCAGCGTTCCCCTTGCGGTCCCGACAGCACTTGAGCCCCAGGATGCAGGCAGCCAGTGGAGCACACAGCTGGGAAGGCGCAGGAGTCTACAAGGCGAGGGTTCTCCCAGAAAGAGACACTGCAGCCCAGTTATCAGCACTCAACAGACCCAGGGAAGGGAGACACAGGCACGCAGGACAGCAGGAGTGCAATAACCTCAGGTTCTGTGTGGTAGGAAGTGGGCAAGAGTGCGGACAGTCTGCAGGGTAAGTGTGCCTGTTGGGTTCAGGCTCCTGGCCTGCTCACAGGCTGCTGGGACTACTCAGCAGCCTTGAGGTCTACGCATCCCGCCGCAAGAGCCCTGGACTCACGGGACACGCTGAAGCCAAAGATGCCGCTGTGCTCCTGGAGCAGCCTCTTCAGCAGGGTGCTCTTCCCAGCTCCCGAAGGCCCGCTCAGCACCACAGGCCTGGGGCCCGACATGCCTGGGGGTGAGAGGAGAGGCTGTGGATAGCAGTGTGGCCTCTGGCCCCCACCTGCTGAGCTGCCTCTGCCTTCATGGCAGGAAAGGGCTGACCCAGGGATGGAGACATTGGCCTGAGAGTCTCCTGAGAGCCTGGGTATTCTTCCCCCTGAGCTCTGTCACATTGGAAGGCCCGGCATGCACAGAGTGGCCCTCAGACCAGGATCTGGGCACACGGGAGACGAATGGAAGGCCAGCTTTACTGGGTTCTCAGCAGGGGAGCCCCCCACTGAAATCCACCACCACTGAACCCACTGACCCTGTCAGCCTCCCCAGGGGTCCCTGGTAAGCGATGCTGTCTACTCTGATCACACCCTACCCGGGCGCTACCGTCCCCACCTGGTGGAGTCACCTCCAAGCCCTCTGGGAGCCTGCCCTGAGACCCCCACCCCACCCAGGAGCCCAGCCATTTGCTCCCATGCATGATGCTGAGTGCTGGGCTGCTAGGTCTGGAATGGAAATGTCCCTGTCCCACCTCTGTCCTCTGGCATCATACCCTCCAGATATGGCCTTGTCAAGATCTGCTGAATCTATGCCCATTCCAGGAACTTCTCATCGGACTTGGGACTCCTATCTGTGATGCTGGTAATGCCAGGAGGGGGTTGGAGGTCTCCCTCCCAGCCTCCAAGGGGACGGCAAACAGGATCCTAGCTTGGACACTTGTGGCAGGTGAGGGCCCGGGAGCTGGCCTTTGCTTGGTGGGAATCCTCCCCAGGAACAGCGCCTACCTGTTTGCTGGGGTGCAGCCTCTGTGGCCAGCCTGGGGCGGGTCTGTCTGCTGGACTGAGAGCTGAGGGTGCTGAGTCCCTAATCCCCACCACGCCTGCTTCTGGCCCCACCCTTCTAAGCCAGGAATAAATCCCCAGGGGGCCTGGCCTTCGGCCCTTGCAGGGAAGCAGCCCTGTCCACCTGCTCTGCGGCTGTGCAGGAAGGAAAAGACGGCTCCAGCTCCTGTCCCAAGACCTGCACCTGCCCTGACCTCCCAGCCCACGTGAGCTGCACACAGGGCCAGGGCAGCGTCTTCGAGTTGGGGTGGAGAGCAGAGCTGAGGAGTGGTGCCATGCACTGCAGCTGTGTTCAGGGACCGGGGCAGAGGGAAGTGGACAGACCCCTGGTGACGCGCAAACCTTGGACACAACTCAGGCAAGGCGTGGATGGCCTCCTCCTGTTTGGGGTACAGCCGCCTGTGGGCAGACGAGCAGACAGCGGGAAGGACCTGAGGATGCCCTCCTAATCCCCAATTTAGGCCACCGAGGTAATCTCACAAATGCACCACAGCTGCAACTCCATCATGCACAGGGACACCCACCACACACATGCCACTCCCAAGCACAAAGGTATGCAGGATGTGTGCACAAACCTACCACAAACACACACACATGCATGCACACACAGCACACACATGCACACAAATGCACACACACCACACATGTGTACCCACACAGGCACACATGCACACGCATACATGTCATTGATTGACCCCAGACCCCCAGTTAAAAAGACTCAGGAGGAAGGGAACTGCAGGGCACCCACCCAGAAGTCCATGTGCTCTCCGTAAGGGATAGACTCCTCCCTCCTTACTGCCTCTTCTGGGCTTTTTGTCACAAGCACATGTCGTTTTCATCTCAGCATGCCCTCCATGCCCTCCTGGCTCTCCCACCCACAGAACTTGCTCCTGCGCTTAGCTCAGGCCTCTCCAGCCCTGCCACCTCCCCTATGTGCCAGCCAACCATCAGCACGCACCACAGTGGCCAGGGTTCTTCATCCATTCAGCTTCTCCCAGACAGTGAGCCCTGCAACCCCCACAGCCTGGTTCCCATAATACACTAGCTAGGAGCCCCCCAGAGTCTCCCACAATCAATGAGCCATGCCACTTGCATGAATTTCTGGAGCCCCTGCTTCTCGCCAGGGTGGAAGGGGTGCAGTTCTCAGGACACATCCAGCAATAGCTACACACCTACTTGAAGCATCACGATCACAGAAATTAAGACTTGATGATCTTATGGTGACTTTTCCAATACGAAGGAGAAAAAGTTAAGCTAGATCATGCGCTTCAAAGAACCCGATATGGGAGCACTACTCAGACGGGCTGGACCCCATGTGAGCTTCTGCCCTGTTGCTCCAGAGCTGGCCCTTCTTAAGGTCACTCCACCCTGCCAACCCACAGCCAGCATGGCACTGGTGGGCCCAACAGGGCTACCCCGAGGCTGGTCCTGCCCTGTTTCCCCCAGCCCCTGGCTCCAAGCTTTTCGGGTCTGAACCTAGACGGTACGTGACTACAATTTACATGGAAGGAAACACAGCAGTGACCTCCACTGACCAGGCCTCCCCTCCTTCCTCCTGAGGGAGCACTAAGCTACCAAGGTGAGGCTGGACCCACAGGCAGAAGATACCAGTTCGCCCAGCTGCTGCCAGGCAGGGGTCCAGGCTCCAGCCTCGCCAAGGGCATTGTCTGCGCAGCTGTGCCCACTCTCACCCAGCACAGGGCACGAGGCACACACGGTACACCAATTGCCAAGAACTCTGGGCGGGCCAACATTCTGCTCTTCCTGGGTCCCGAGTTCGGCTCTGCCCAAGCGTGAGGGCACAATGAGCAGACTATTGGGGGCCCTGGCCAGCCAGAGAGTGCAGAGGGCAGACAGTGAGTGGATGCGGGCCTTGCAGAAGCACAGCCACACCACCACTGGAGACAAGGTGGGGGCACAGGATGCCTGCCTGCCTGCCTGGGGAGAGACCAGTGGCAGAGTGGACACCAAAGCCACCTTTCATGGAGCACAACCAAGGGAGAAAATTGTGGCCCAGGCCTCATGGCTCCTACAATCTTGGGGTGGAAATCACAGAACCTGACTTTGCCCTGACCAGAATACACATGCCAAAGGTGTCTTCCTGTGGGCAGAGAGAAGCATTCCAGCAAACAACATTCTATGTTCTCCACTCTCATCAACCCACAGTCGCAAACCCCAGTCAGCTGCCTGGCAAGAAACCACACAACCCACAACTGTAAGGACCTGCCAGGCACGTGGTCTCCACAGGAGCTCCGAGATGGAAGGTCTCCTGGGAGCCGCCGGCGCACATCCACGTTCCGGAATGATCTCTGCCAGAACGCTCCCTGGACTGGGCTCCCATGCTGCCCCAGCAGCCGCTTTCCTGGAAAGGCACTTCCTGCTCTGGCGGCAGAATCTCCTCCTTCCGGCTTCCAACCATCCTAAGGACTGAACAGAGTCACCACCTTGCCCTCTGCCCACTGTTCCAGGAAATGCTAATAGAGGGCTCGACCTTCTGAGAACCGAGAGAAGTCAGCCCCTGCCTGGCCTCTCGTAAGACACAATACACTAGACGTGGGCCTGGGCTCTGGGCTGGGTCGGCTGGATGAAGGGGAGGTTGGTGGTCCAGGCGGCTGCTCTTGGATGCAGGGTCTCTGGGCACACATCCGGGTAGCACACGTCCTAGCCTTCAGCAACCTCATTTTAAATGGGACCACACCAGGAGCAGCCAGGGCGCTTTCGTTTTCACTTTCTTTCCCCCAGGGGGACAGGAACATTCCTTTACCTCCTGGGGAAACCGGGCCCTTCCAGAGCCACAGACGCGTGAAAACCCCAGCCCTTCACGATGCTGCGCGGCTATGTTTGGGTCTGTCCATCAGGGAGAAAGAAAAACAGGCCGAGTCTTGCACAGGGTCCTCGACAGCAACCCCGGGCAAAGGGCAGAGCAAGCCTGAGACAGGAAGGGGCCATGAGCTCAGGGAAGCAGAGCAGGACCCAGCCCGGGGTACCAGGACTGGCCTCTTTCAAGCAGAGGCGAAACCGAGGCCCACAACATGCAGGGTCAAAATCAACTTTAAGGCACCTGCTTCCCACCCCAGTCCTTACTGGGGCATACTTCTACGGCGACGCTCAAGAATGGCAGCTGGGCAACTTCAAGAACCTCAGCCCAGACTCTGGCCTTGGGAGAATCCAAACCCCAAATGCCACATTCATGCGTCGGGAGAAAGGTCTGCAGTTTCCCCAAGTCCCTATCTCTGCGCCGTGCCGCGGGGCAGGCAGAATCCTGGGAGCCCCGGAATAGCCAGCTCCATCCGCCCAGGACCCCCGGGTTTGCAGAGTAAGGTGGGAACCAGAGCGCACACCGCGCCGGGCCAGCGATAGGGACTCCCGGCTGCTGTCTTTGGCGGCGTGCCCAGCTGTCGGGAAGACACCGAGCGCTCCTACGCGCCAGAGGAGCAGCTCGACGCTGCGAGAACTGCCGGTCCGCTCAGCTCCTGAGGAGCGCCCCGCCCTCCGGGACAAGGACTCCCCCACGTTGCCCGCCCGTCCGCCCTCCAGAGCTCCCCAGTTCTCAGGGTCCACAGTTGAACGTGTCACAGGGTGTCCCGGCTAGAAGCAGATCCGGAGAAGGCGTGGACTGGGCGACCGCAAAGCGCAGGGGCCGCTGCCGCCTCGGCCGCGAGTCACCCTCGCGACTGTGCTCGTCGTACTCACCATCCGGTGGGGCCCGGCCCAGGGCGGCCGCAGCCAGCCCGGCCAGCGGGCGCCGCAGCATCTGGGACCACCTCCTCCGCCCACTGAACCTACGTCACAGCCCCGCACCGGCCCACCTCTGCACGCGCGAGAGACTGACGTCATGAGGCGCCTGCCCCGCCCATGTCTGACTCGTTTCTCCCCGCCTCTTAGGGAAGTACTTACCTCAGTGCCGCGCTGGCCCCGCCTCCACTTGCGCCGGCCTGTCGCCACCGCAGGGGCGTTCACCACACCGCCCTCCCAGCCCGCCTCCTCCCGCTTACGTCACAGCGCGGCGCCGGCCCGCCTCCTCACAGCGCCAACTAACGCCACGACCCGCCGGCCCCGCCCACGGTGTACTTGTCCCTCCCTGTCCTTCGGAGAAGTACCTCAGTGCAGCGCAGGCCGGGCTTTCATCTGCTACGTCACAGCGCTGCGCCAGCCCGCCTCCTCCCCCTTATGTCACAGCGCCGTTTTCGTCCTCCATCGACACTGCAGGGGCCTAACCAACGACTCCGCCAACCCGTTCCAAGCCGGCCACTCTTCAAAAACCATTAATTGGGAAATGTGGCCGGGCGCGTGGCTTACCTCTGTGATCCGAGCTCTTTGGGAGGCCGAGGCGGGAGGATCGCGTGAGGCCAGAAGTTGGAGACCAGCCTGAGGATCATAGGGAAACCCCTTCTGTATAAAAAATTTAAAAAGATTTTTTGTGCCTGTAGCCCTTGCTACTCGGGAGGCTGACGTGGAACAGTCGCTTGGGCCTGGGAAGTCGAGGCTGCAGTGAGCGGTGTTCGTGTCACTGCACTCCAGTCTGTGTGACAGATCGAGACCTTATTTTTTTCTTTTTTGAAACGGAGTTTCGGTTTTGTCACCCAGGCTGGAGTTCAATGGCGCCATCTCGGCTCACTGCAACCTCCGCCACCTAGATTCAAGCGATTCTCCTGCCTCAGCCTCCCGAGTAGCTGGGATTACAGGCGGCCGCCACCAGGCCCGGCTAATTTTTGTGTTTTTAGTAGAGACGGGGTTTCACCATGTTGGCCAGGCTGGTCTTGAACTCAACCTCAGGTGATCCACCAACCCTGACCTCCCAAAGTGCTGGGATTACAAGCGTTAGCCACCTCACCTGGCCATGAGACTCTATTTCTAAAAATTATTTTAAAGTTTATTTATTTTTTGTTTTTTTGCTTTTTTGAGACGGAGTCTCGCTCTGTCTCCCAGGCTGGAGTGCAGTGGCCGGATCTCAGCTCACTGCAAGCTCTGCCTCCCGGGTTTACGCTATTCTCCTGCCTCAGCCTCTCGAGTAGCTGGGACTACAGGTGCCCGTCACCTCGCCCGGCTAGTTTTTTCTATTTTTTTAGTAGAAACGGGGTTTCACCATGTTAGCCAGGATGGTCTCGATCTCCTGACCTCGTGATCGGCCCGTCTTGGCCTCCCAAAGTGCTGGGATTACAGGCTTGAGCCACAGCGCCCGGCCTATTTTAAATTTTTAAAAAAGTGTTATTGAAGGCCGGGTGCGGTGGCTCACACCTGTAATGCCAGCACTTTGGGAGTCCGAGGCAGGCAGGTCACCTAAGGCCAGGAGTTTGGGACCAGCCTGGCCAACATGGTGAAACTCTGTGTGTACTAAAAATACAAGATCAGCTAGGTGTGGTGGTGTGCCCCTGTAATTCCAGCTACTGGGGAGGCTAAGGCAGGAAGATCACTTGAACCTGGGAGGCGGAGGTTGCAGTGAGCCGAAATGGAGCCATGGCACTGCAGCCTAGATGACAGAGTGAGACTCCGTCTCAAAAAGAAAAAAAAAAAAAAATTGAATGTGAACTGCAGGAGGGCAAGAAAAAAAGTAAAACTTTAAAAAATACAACTTTAAAAAAATATGTTGGGGCCAGGCTCTTGTACCATGGCTCATGCCTGCAGTCCCAGCACTCTTGGAGGCCAAGGCAGATGGATCACTTGCCCAGGAGTTGGAGACCAGCCTGGGCAACATGGCAAAGCCTCGTCTCTATTTTTTAAAATACTACTAATAAAACAGTTTGTTGGACAAGGGATTGCAACCTGGCATATATGTGCTATGTCGGACCATGGGTGCTGCATTGGGGGAGGTGGGCAAGGAGAAGCTTTTTAGGCAAAAAAGGGAAAGTTCACTGTCAGAGGCAAAATTATGTCATATGTGTTCATTGATTTCGTTGGCTTTTATTCGTGATTCATGAATTGAGGCAGCCTTCATTCTACAAAATAGAATAAAAGCCCTTGCCTGAATTAACCAGGCGTGGTGGCGGGCGCCTGTATTCCCAGCTGCTCGGGAGGCTGAGGCAGGCAAATGGTGTGAACCCGGGAGGTGGAACTTGCAGTGAGCCAAAATGCGCCACTGCGCTCCAGACTGGGCGGCAGAGCGAGACTCCATCTCAAAAAAATAAAAATAAAAACCCCCTGCCTGGGCGATATCAGAACCATGGGTTTTGTAAGGTGAAGAGAATAAGGAAACAAGATAGAAAAATAACAGATTGGTAACCTTAGCTTGCTTCAGGTTACTCTTTTGTAAGGGTTAGAGAGCAAAAGGGACTTTCTTATTATGCCGACTGAGGAAAAACTAATCTGTTTTGGGATTTATTTTCATATGTGGTATTTAACATAAGTGATTTAATTTTGGTTTGGTCTGGTCTATTGGAACCTAGCGCAAGAGCTCAGTCCAAAACAATGGCCTCCCATGATTTTTTAAAAACAATTTTTACCCATTTTGATCCGGCTGTCACCTAGCTTGACCAAAACTTAAAAATGCCTCTCTCAGTTACTATCAGTTTGGGTTTCTGATCTCAACACGTCATCACGTCATTGATAGGTTACAGTGTCTTCATGATCATGCCTTTTTTTTTTTTTTTTTTTTTTTTTTGATGGAGTCTTTCCCTGTCACCCAATGCAATAGCACAATCTCGGCTCACTGCAACCTCCGCCTTCTGGGTTCAAACAATTCTGCTGCCTCAGCCTCCTGAGCAGCTGGGATTACAGGTGCCCGCCACCATGCCCAGCTGATTTTTGTATTTTTAGTACAGACGGAGTTTCACCATGTTGGCTAGGCTGGTCTCAAACTTCTGACATCATGATCTGCCCTACTCAGCCACCCAAAGTGATGGGATTACAGGCGTGAGCCACCACGCCTGGCCATGATCATGCATTTCTTTGAGTTTTTGTCATTCCAGCTGAAGAGGGACCATTTGATGTTCAATGGATGGTCACATGCAAACACTTAAAACATTTGAAAGGATACAGTGCACCAGGGAGACCACTATTGTGACTGTCAGGAGGATAATACCAAGGGTTTGGAGTATGTTCCTTAGCCAGGGTCCCCATGAACCCAACCAACGAAAACTGAATAGATCAAACTATATAAAATGGGTCTACCCATTTTAACCAAGTAGCCTGTTTGTTAATTTTTTGCAACTGAGTCTACAATACCTGATGTATTTATCCTTGTGCAACAAGATGTGCCAGAAACCACACAAGACCCCTTCGTGTTCAGCTAGTAGGTAATCTATGTAAAATTAAGGCAGGGAGTGAGAAAAAGTGGGTCTGGTTTGCTTTGGTGCCAAACAGTTGCATCAGGGATGTTGCCAAACTTACCCACTAAATAAACTAAAAAGTCTGTTGGGTCATAAAGATCAGAGTCTGGCCCGACAGACCCAATATTTTTATCAGGTAACCCACAGAAGCTACTGGTGTGAAATTCTAACTACTGAAAGAGGTAGGCATGAGCAAGGAAAAATTGAGAGGGGCAAGAGGCTAGTCCTGTTTGGATATCTGGGGAAAAGCATCACAGTGTAAAATTGTCAACTTCTGGTCCTGATTTGTAATATGACTGTCTCTGGTTATGACAACAGGTGGTTTGGTGAACTCTGTATGGTCCACACGTTGGCATGAGACTTGTCCCTTGATGTTTACATCAAGTTGTCCAGCTTAGTAGTTTTGTTCTTAAGGTGGAGAGTTGTCAACATGTATTGGAGGAAACAAGAAGAATTCAGGGTCCAGTCCATTCTGCAGGTAGATAACAAAAACTCTAGAACAACAAACAAGGCTACAATCTAATAACAAGTGTACTATAATGTTCTTTCTTCTGAAACATACATTTTCTCTTTACAGTTGCCCCTCATTTCTACCAGAGATAATCAGAGTAAGACTAATTTGTTTGCAAAATGTTTAGCCTCATCAAATTGCTCCGCTTATTTAGAGAAGTTCAGTGAGAATAGCAATCAACCACATAGGCTCTTTTGAAGTTTGCTTGGCTGGAACTTTAGATCAGGAATCTCAGAATGAACTTTTAAAAATCTTTCAACGCTAGGAAGCCAGTGTAGACAGAATGTGTCTGTAAGTACTGCAGGCAAAGTCTGTATCTACAGTCTCAATTTCGATATCCCAGTCATAATATATCCAATATTTCTAATTGTGTCCTGTTATAAAGAGGGAAGATTCTCCTCCTCCTTCTTCCTCTTCTTTCTTCTTTCTTCCTCTTCTTCTGTCAGGGCCTCACTCTGTTGCCCAGGCTGGAGCACAGTGGTGCAATAATAGCTCCCTAGAGCCTTAACCTTCTAGCCTCAAGTGATCTTCCCTCCCATCTCAGCCTCCCAAAGTGTTGGGATTAATCCCTCACTTTTGGGAGACTGAGATGCCCAGCCAACAGCAGATTCTATTGAACATATGTAAATAATTATTTTGTCATAAAAATAAGAATCCTCATGAGTAGTTTCTAAATTCTGGAAGGATCAGGTAGGGAGAAAAAAGCAAATGTCTCCATTTTTGTTCACAAAGGTATAAGTTACCAAATTGCCTTAAGCTATAGATAGCCTAAAAGAAATGTTTCCTTAAATCTGAAAAACGAAAGAACCAGCAATATTTTTGAATTTTAAAAAGACATAGAAACCCATAATTCGTCAGTCCATTTAGTCTCATGTGATTAATTTTTGTCCTGCTTGATGTTGGGTTAGTAATTTGGTGAGTCTAGTTTTTCCCTTAGAGTTCTAGAAATTCTTACCCAGCCCAATGGTATGATCTTAAAATCATCAGAAACCTGTACTTGTCACAGTCTTTTCCATCTGTGGTGTCCTGATATAGAGATGTTGTCCACAGTTCCTAGGTCATAGTTCTTTGTCCACAGTTCCTAGGTCATAGTTCTAAGAACCATTGTTACAGTCTTTTGTTATAATGTTGGGTGCTTTGGGTCTCAGGAGACAGAATATCTCTGCCCTTCTCTTTCATTTGCCCAAGGCAGGACTCTAATCTGATTGTGGATCAAAAGACCCTCATTCCAGAAAGGGCCCTTCCCCATACTCTGGAGGAAGGACGTGGAGATGTCTTGCTAGGTTTAGATCAGACTTTTTAAAAAAAATTCAATCATGTTTTGACACAGTTGTCCATGCTTCTATCATGGACAACCAATAAAGTATAGAAGGCCCACAGGGCAGGGTTTGGGGGGCATCCAGAGAGCTGAACATGTGAAGGCTGAGAGAAAGGTGAAGAAGAACTCATCTACAGGCTGGGAGGATGTTGCACCCTAACTCCATGAGGACAGAAGCTCCTGTGCTTAGGACCCTTCCAGACCTCACCTTATGCGCCTCTTCATCTTGCTGTTGATTTGTATCCTTAAAAATACCCTTTTTAATAAACCAGCAAACGTAAGTGTTATCTTAACCCAACTGCCACCACACTGCCATCATGGACACCAGCCACGTGCAGCCTATCAAGCTGGCCAGGGTCACCAAGGTTCTGGGCAGAACTGGCTCTAAGGGACAGTGCACGCAGATGCGCATGGAATTTATGGAGGATACGAGCTGCTCCATCATCCACAATGTAAAAGGCTCCATGTGCGAGGGCTTTGTGCTCACCCTGTTGGAGTCAGAGCCAGAGGTCGGGAGGTTGCACTGACCTTGGCTGCTCGCTGGGTCTTGGATGTTGGGTTTGACCACTTGACCGGTGAGAATGGTGTGCTGCATTCTCCTTTATTTTATTCTTGGCCTGCCACACAGGAATTCAGATGAGTCTTTAAATAAAGCGTTTGTGTTTCAAGTTAAAACAAAAATTGGCTGGGCATGGTGGCTCACGCCTATAATCCCAGCACTTTGGGAGGCCAAGGCAGGCAGATCACCTGAGGTCAGGCGTTTAAGACCAGCCTGGCCTACATGGCAAAACCTCGTCTCTACTAAAAATATAAAAGTTAGTTGGGCATGGTGGTGGGCGCCTGTGATCCCAGCTACTCAGGAGGCTGAAGCAGGAGAATCGCTTGAACCCGGGAGGCGGAGGTTGCAGTGAGTCGAGATCATGCCACTGTACTCCAGCCTGGGCAACGGAGCAAGACTCTGTCTCAAAACAGAAACAAAAACAAAAAACAAAACGAAACAAAAAACATGTTTCCCTGAGTTCCGTGAGCCACTCTAGCAAATTAATAAAACCTAAAGAGAGGGTTGTGGCACCCCCAGCTTGAAGCCAATTGGTCAGACTTTCCTGAGACCTGGACTTGCAACTGGTGTCTGAGAGTGTCGGGGGCAGTCTTGAGGACTGAGCCCCAAGCCTGTGAAATCTGACACTATCTCCAGGTAGATAGTGTTAGAATTGAATTGGAGGACACCTCGCTGGTGTCTGCTGCCTGGTGTGTGGTGAAAAACCCTACACCTTTCATCACAGAAGTCTTCTGTGTTCTTCTGTGAGAACAAAGGAAAAACCCGATTTGAGAGAGTTTTTCCCAAAGCACCAAGGTTTCCATGCATCTCCTTGAAGACACAACCACTTTAGGATTATAGTTGCTTGCAAAACACTTTTAGAAAAGCATGATTGTAAACCAATTAACTGTGAACAACCAGACTTTAAATGGCCATAGGTAAAGATCTGATGAGAGTGCCTAATAATAATGTTTCAGTTGACAAGAAAATTTAATTATTTCTGTGGCATACAACAATTTAACAAAATAACCAAAATCATGGCTAACATACCGGAGTCTTAGGAATTTTATACAATTTATGAAACACATATTAATAACACGTTCATACAAAAATAATTCAAAGATGGCTTAGCATCAGTTATTTGACAATACTTCCCATATAGTTTTGTTTTGAGACAGAGTCTAGCTCTGACACCCAGTGTCACCCACTCTGTACTCTGGGTGACAGAGTACAGTGCTGCAATCTTGGCTCACTGCAACCTCCATCTACCGGGCTCAAGCAATCCTCCCACCTCAGCCTTTCGAGTAGCTGGGACCACAGTTGTGTGCCACCATGCCTGGCTAATCTTTTGTTTTTTGGTAGAGATGGGGTTTCACCATGTTGCCCAGGCTGGTCTTGAACTCCTGAGCTCAAGAGATCCATCCACCATGGCCCCTCAAAGTGCTGGAATTACAGGTGTGAGCCACCATGCCTGGCCCCCATATAATTTAATATGCCAAATGAAAATAATTGGTTTGATATATCTCTTTTGGATGTTCCAGAGGCCTTCTGGAATATCCCAAAATTAGCTTGACTCAAAAAGACTTAATTTAGAATTGGATTTTGGGAAATTTGTCAAAATGTAAAAAAGTTTAAAACACTTGATTAAAATAGGATCACAGGTCACTGTGGAATAACAGTCATTGATTTAACCAGAGTAATAAAATACTTCAAAAGGCAAATATAGGTTATAGAGTTGTCAACAAAAACTTAGGTATTTAATGTTGTGAAGACTCACTTAAATAATCAAAGACCCAGGTTGGGCATGGTGGCTCACACCTGTAATCTCAGCATTTTGGGAGCCTGAGGCGGGTGGATTTCTTGAGTTCACGAGTTTGAGACCAGCCTGGGCAACATAGTGAAACCTTATCTTGACAAAAAATACAAAAATTAGCCGGGCCTGGTGGTGTGCACCTGTAGTCCCAGCTACTTGAGAGGCTGAGGTGGGAGGATGCATGAGCCTAGGTGACAGAGGTTGCAGTGAGCCAGGATGGTGCCACTGCCCTCCAGCCTGGGCAATAGAGCCAGACATCGTCTCAAAAATAAATAACTAAATAAAAATAAAAAATAAAGACCTAATAAAAGCCAAAGCACAAAAAATTATCTTGATAAAACACAAAATCTTCTTTTCCCACACCAACTGAAAGGAAAAAGAATCCTTCACATTCTCAGACCAATACTCCAAGAAAACTTTGTCATCTTAACAATGAGCAAATACTACTTTTGCACCAGTGTACTATTAATGCTAAAGCTAATTTTAATAAAACCATTCAAATAAATCCATTCAATTTCAGTCAGGTTTGAGAACACAAAATTTCCACCAACCATTTATAACCCCTTTGTTAAACAAAAATGTGTTCTTCATATCTTTTCCTATCAAACACATATTTTTTCCCTTGCAGACAAAGTTGTTTTCTTTCTAGTAGTTTAATCCCATATGTTATTATAACTTTTAACTGTTAGAATCTTAATTTCTAGAATACTAGCAAGCATTGTGGTGAACTTATATCAGCATTCTCCATTTCATAATTTCCGGAAACAATATTTCATATTACTAGACCTAAATACACTTAGCTTCTCTATACCATATAAAAACACAATGCCAAAGTGTTTAAACTTATGCTTAGTAATTAATGTTTCAGTATGCTAACTTACTTAAGACATATGTATACCCATGTGAAGGAAGCATCTGGATGAAGTCCATCTGCCAAACCCTGTGTGGCCCATTAGGCAGGTCAGAATGGCCAAGGGCAGTTCACACTGGTTTTCCAGGTTTGATTTCAAAGCAGGTCTGGCAGGCGAGGTAAGCCCTTTTAGCAAGTCCATTGACATGGCCCTACCAGTACTGTTTCATAAAAATGATCCTCTTTTCCACAGCCCCATGGCTCAATTCATGCACAATACTTAACAGAAATTTCATGGAGAAAAGTAAAAGTACAGGCCTTTTACTTGGTCCATACCAGAGTTCCTCTCTATCACTGAACCATCAGCCTGTATTTTTCCCATTGTGTTTTTTTTTTTTTTTTTTGGCCTCTGGTGCTCAGTAATGTTCATCTTTAGTCATTGTTCTAAGATCATATCCTTTGGAAATCTTTCCAACTGGGTAACTCCATGACAGAGAATTGATCAGTAGGACTTTTTTTTTTTTTTTTTTTTTTTGAGACGGAGTCTGGCTCTGCCGCCCGGGCTGGAGTGCAATGGCCGAATCTCAGCTCACGGCAAGCTCCGCCTCCCAGGTTTACGCCATTCTCCTGCCTCAGCCTCCCGAGTAGTTGGGACTACAGGCGCCTGCCACCTCGCCCGGCTAGTTTTTTTGTATTCCTTAGTAGAGACGGGGTTGCACCGTGTTAGCCAGGATGGTCTCGATCTCCTGACCTCGTGATCCACCCGTCTCGGCCTCCCAAAGTGCTGGGATTACAGGCTTGAGCCACCACGCCTGGCCAGATCAGTAGGCTCTTAAGGGCAGCATTCTTAGCAACATTCTCAGCAAGGTGGTGTCCTCTAGCCTCCATGGAATCTAGTTTCAAATGGCCTGGAACCTTTATCATGGCCACAGCAGCAGGTATTTGTATTGCATATAATAAATCATAAGGTTCATTACTGAAAGTGAGGAAACCTGTTTCCACAACATTCCAAAATCATAAGCAACTCCAAATGCTTACCTGCTATCTGTACAAAGATTAGCAGATTTTCCCTTAGTGAGAAGGCAGGCTCCAGTGAGGGCAAATAGCTCCACCTGCTGGGCTCGAGTGGCTGAAGGCCAAGCGACTGCTTTCCCAACCTCAAAGCAAGTGGGCGTAGGATATTCACCGTGATCATCCTGGAAGTATGAACCATCTGTGAACCAGGATAGCTTCACATTGTCCAGGGGAGTTTTCTGTAAATCCTTTCGGGGAATCATAAGATGATCCACTGGCCGGGCGTGGTGGCTCAAGCCTGTAATCCCAGGAATTTGGGAGGCCGAGGCGGGCGGATCACAAGGTCAGGAGATCGAGACCATCCTGGCTAACACGGTGAAACCCCGTCTCTACTAAAAATACAAAAAAAATTAGCCGGATGTGGTGGCGGGTGCCTGTGGTCCCAGCTACTCAGGAGGCTGAGGCAGGAGAATGACGTGAACCTGGGAGGAAGAGCTTGCAGTGAGCTGAGATCAGGCCACTGCACTCCAGCCTGGGTGACAGAGCGAGACTCTGTCTCAAAATAAATACATAAATAAATAAATAAATAAATAAGTAAATAAATAAATAAATAAATAAATGATGATCCACTAAAATTAGACAGTCATGTGGCATCTCATCCCAGAGTAGAGAGGAAGGAGAGTGGCAGGATTAGGTTTATTACAGCAAGAGAAAGTAATATGGGGAGTGGTTAACAGAAGGATCTCATAAAAGGTGAGGTGGATAGAAGAAAATGTCGCACAAAAATGGCCCAAGGAGATCCCCTGATGACTTCTTTGGTGGATTTGACCCACAGGGTGGTGGTACGGATAGCCCTCAGACAAGGAGGAGATCTGCAAGCTCCCAGGTCCCACTGTTCACTGTAGTATCATACGGGAATATGCTGATTTCTATGCTTTTAAAACTTTTTCAATTTAAATTTTCTTCAGAGACAGAGTCTCACTCTGTCACTCAGGCTGGAGTGCAGTGGCATGATCACAGCTCACTGCAGCCTTCAACTCCTAGGTTTAAGTGCTCCTTCCACCTCAGCCTCCCAAGTAGGTGGGACTACAGGTGTGCTACTATGCCAGGCTAATATTTAATTTTTGTGTGTGTGGTGAGGGGTCTCGTTATGTTGCTAAGGCTAGTCTCAAACTCCTGTCTTAAGTGATCCTTCTACCTCAGCCCCCCAACCATGGCCAGCTGCGTGCTTTTCAGTTAAAACTGTCAGGGTGCTTCCTTTTTTTTCATATACAGAAAGGAAGAATTGGGGGTTGCATCACTTCTCGGCCTTTTGGCTAAGATCAAGTGAAGAAGGGGAGTTGCCTTAGTCTCCTGTTGATGTGACTGAATACCTGAGACTGGGTAATTTATAAAGAAAAAGAATTTATTTATCACAGTTCTGGAAGCTGGGAAGTCCGAAGTCAAGGGGGCATATCTGGTGAGGGCCTTCTTGCTGGTGGGGACTCCCTGCAGAGTGCTAGGGGAGGTGGCTCAGGACATCACATGGTGAGGGGGGTGGTCTCTCTTCCTCTTATGAAGACAGCAGTCTCACTCCCAGAATAGCTCAGTAATCCATTAACCCATCAAGCCCCAAATCCATGAATAGATTAACTCATTCACGAGAGCAGAACCCTCATGACCTAATCACCTCCTAAAGGCAATACTTCTCAATCCTGCTGTATTGAGGATTAAGTTTCATCATGAGTTTTGGAGAAGACAAACATTCAAACCATAGCAGTTGATAATTAGGGTGTCCCAAGGCTGGGGGATTTAATAAAATTCCCTGTTTGCTTGTCAAAAGCCATATCTTCTGGGTCTTCCCAAACAATGGGGTCAGGTTTGGTGGTTTTAGCAGAGGCGTTGGGCCAGAAGAGAAGACCTGGGGATACAGCAAACCTGAGAAATCCACAGAGCTGGTGCTCAGTTCTGGATTTATAGAGAATTATAGGGATTATACGGGATTATAAAATGTCTTGTATGCAGTCTAGGTCTGAGTGTGGTCCACTTTCTGAAATTAGGTGGCCTAAATATTTTTCCTGGGTTTTTACCCGTTGTAATTTTTCCTTAGAAACTTAATGGCCTTTACCAGATAAGAGTTTTAACAAGTGTACACTGTCTTCCTCACATGCTGCCTATAAGGGAGAACAGTGGAGGTCATCCACATATTGCAATAAAGTGGACCCATGAGGAAAGTGACATCCTTCAGGTTGGCCTTCAGAATTTGGAAGTAAGAAGGGCTCTCAGTGAAGCGCTGGACATGACCGTCCAGGTACACTGTTGGCCTTCCCAAGTGAAAGCAAAAGGCCTTGACTGGCCTGGCTGACCTGATGTTAAAGAAGGCACTGCACAGATAAATTGCAGTGAAGAACTTACCATCAGTTGGGATTGAGGTGAGCAAAGTATGGGGGTTTGAGACACCTGAGTGGTGAAGTGCAACCATATTGTTTATTGCACAAAGGTCTTGAACAAATCTCTACTCACAGCCATTAAGTTTCTTTACTGGCATAATTGAAGTGTTAAAGAACTGTGGTACACGACATCACAAGATTTTGTGCCTTATAAGCTGCAGTGATGGATTTTATGACCAATAGATCTTCCTTGTTTGAGGTAATTTAAAGAGTCAGGAAGTTCCAGGATTGAGTCAGTTTGACCTGGTTTGTCAAATCCAAAAATTATTTTCCCCTTTTGGGAGAAAGAAACTCCTGCATGATGTTTGTTTGCAGGCCAGGCACTCTGGTTCCTGCCTGTAATCCCGGTACTTTAGGAGACCAAGACAGGCAGATCATTTGAGGCTAGGAGTTCGAGACCAGCCTGGCCAACATGGCAAAAACCCATCTCCATTAATATAAAAAATATTTTTTAAAAAAAGTATTGACCAAGAAGGTGGACAGGAGCTGAATTACTAAGAACAAAGGAGATCCTGTAAGAGACTGAGGCAGAAAAGGATAGACAGGACTACAAAGACATCCTGAGGTTTGTTGTAGACTGAACACTATTTGTATTTATGCTTCAAGGCAGAGGCTGGTTGAGGTTAGTGGAGCTGAACCCTGGAAGTGTGGCTCCAGTAACTATAAGGACAGTTAGGACCTCATTCTTGATATTAAGAGTTATTTCCCTAACATGGTTGTGGGGAGGGATGAGAAGAATCCCTATAATTCTTTGGAGTCCATTATTGAGAGTTGATATAGTTTTAATGTCCTGCCCCAATTTCATGTTGAATTGTAATCCCCAGGCTGGGCGCAGTGGCTCATACCTGTAATCCCAAGACTCTGGGAGGCTGAGGCAGGTTGATTGTCTGGGCTCAGGAGTTTGAGACCAGTGTGGGCAACATGGCAAAACCCTGTCTCTACCAAAAATACAAAAAAACTAGCCAGGCATGGTAATGTGCGCCTGTGGTCCCAGCTACTCAGGAGACTGAGGTGGAAAGATTGCTTAAGCCTGGGAGGCAGAGGTTGCAGTGAGCTGAGATTTTGCTACCGCATTCCAACCTGAGTAACAGGAATCGAGAGAGAGAGAGAAAGAGAGAGAGAGAGAGAGAGAGAGAAGGAAGGAAGGAAGGAAGGAGAGAGAAAGAAAGAAAGAAAGAGAAAGAAAGAAAAAGAAAGAAAGAAAGAAAGAAAGAAAGAAAGAAAGAAAGAAAGAAAGAAAGAAAGAAAGAAAGAGAGAGAGAGAGAAAGAGAGAGAGAGAAAGAAAGAAAATTGCAATCTCTAGCTAGTATTGGAGGTGGGGCCTGGTGGGAGGTAATTGGATCACAGGGGTGGATGTCTCATGAATGGTTTAGCACCATCCTCTTGGTGCAGTCCTCATGATAGCAAGTGAGTTCTCGAGAGATCTGGTTGTTTAAAAGTGTGTGGCACCTCCCCCATGCTCTCTTGCTGCTATTTCACCTTCCGCCATGAATGGGAGCTTCCTGAGTCCTCTCCAGAAGCAGATGCTGCATGTTTCTTGCACATCCTGCAGAACTGTGAGCCAATTAATCCTTTTTTCTTAAAAATTACACAGTCTTGGGTATTTATAGCAATTCAAGAACAGCCTAATAAAGGAATATATACCTTGAGGGTTTTGAGGGAGGGGTCTTTAACTCTCTTTAACTTACAGCAACCTCTCTTCCAGTGTCCAGTTTTTTACAATAATGGTAGGGGCCAGGAGGATTTTGTTTGGGGGCTTCCGTTTGTTGTAGCTGGTGGTTGAGGATTTTGATAATTTTCTTTTTATTGGTATCTTCATGGAGCTGATTGGCCAACCTTACTAAATGTGGAGTGGACATGGCTCCCCATTCCATGTGGGTTATTTTAACAGGTTGGGAAAATTCTCAAGTTAGGCTATTCACAAACATAGAATTAAAGGCTACTCGGGTAGAATAAACATTTACAGAAGTCCAGAATTGTCCTTAAAGACAATGCGGAGTCAATTGTAATAATTCTGAACTGGTTCATTTGGTTTTGGGTACAAGTTGAATCTTGTTCCAATCTATGGCTTTAAGGAAAACTTAAAGATAGCTCTGGGGTTCTTTAGATTGGGAGCTTGTTCCTAGTATTGGGGCATTTGTCTAGTTCAGATGGGATCCAGTTAGCTTTAGCCATCCAATGTTGGGCTTGGCCTTCATCAACAAGTGTATGAAGCAGCTGGTATAGATTGGGGAAGCCGAACTGATAGGCCTGGATTACCATGTTGAATTCATCAGCAAATCAGTTATGGTCTTCAGTGACTTTTGGGAATTCCTTGGCAATGGCTCCGAATTCAACCTTCGTCCAAGCCTTGGTCAAAGGAACATAGGAGACTTGGGATTTAGCTGGGTCATCAGTGCTCATAGGAAGGGCTGTAGGAAGGGGAGGAGGAGGTTCCAGGGAGGAGAGAGTCTGTGCCTCTAAGGCTTTTCCTTTCTTTTCTTTTCTTTTTTTTTTTTGGCCTCTTTTAATTGTTTACTTGTCTCAACTGGCTTTGAGACAGCGTTTTGTATAGAGGTAATTTCTGAGTCCTAAATGTGCTTTGAAGCCTCAAGATGCCAATTGTAATATGTCTCCCATTCAGACTGATGCTATAGCCACGGTCTCCGAATTTAGTTCTCAGAATTTAGTCTCCTAATTTAGTTGCAGTTTGATCTCCTAATTTAGTCTCCTAATTTAGTTGCAGTTTGATCTGCAAATGGCCATTGGAGCTCCAAATTATCCTTGGTGTAATTTGTCCATTGGTTTAAAAGGGTGCACAAGGGTGAGCCTGAATGTCTGGACATGGAGCTGACTGGGGTCCTGAAGGAGGGTTGCCCTGCATGCTTTAGAATTTGGGAATCCCACTCCCTTTCTTAATCTCTCAAAAGCAAAAAGAAAATCCTATTGGTCCTTTGAGGAAACTAAAACTCAGGAACAAAGTGTTCTGCTTTCATAAGTATGCCTTTCACGGGATGCTTGTTTTGCTTGGTGGATGGCCTTTGCTCTAAGTTGTCTGACCTGTGACCACGAAGCCCTTGTTATACATAAATTCTCTTGAAACTGGTAGGCCCCCAGTGGTAATATTGCCTATCTGTGACCAGTTTGTCCTTTCAAAGGAGTCTTTGACTTTGGAGACTCTAATCTGTTATAAAATGGTGGTGAGCACCCCAGTGACTCTTAAGTGTTCAACCGTGTCTAACAATGTTGTGTTATTTTGCTCTCAAATGATGTTTAGAAACAACGAAAACAAGGGGAAAAGGTCTAATTTGCATGCAAGCAGCCAAAAATGAAACCAAAAGAATACTCACCATGTGGAGGCTAAAGCAACTCCATCTTGGATGCCAGTCTTCCATGCTCACTTCTGATTAACCCCAGTTCTGGGACTTGTAGGAGTGTGGACTCACCGCATATCCTGCTATAGGTCAAAACAGTCTCTTCACATTATCATAAATGTGACCATAAATCCTGCCTTTTGGAAAATTCTTATCTTTCCCTGCAGGGTTGACTTCAACTGCTCTACATATTCCTTCCTTATAAAGGCCTGAGTCTGGGGGGTAACAGTGCAGGGATCCACCATCTGCAGGCTGCCTGAGTCATGGCTTTTGTCCATAAGTCTCTATCAAATTTTCTTCCTGAGATTTCAGATTTGTCAGCCTCTTTCTTCAGCCTCTCAGCTCCCCCGGCCTTTTGCAAGTAGGTTTGCATAGGCTGTTCCAGTGCAGAACACACAAGAAAGGACGTGGTGTCAACAGAAACAAATCCCGAATAAAGTCAGAGAGTTCAACCAAAAGGAGGGAGTTTGAATCCAAGACAGAAGTAAACCACACAGAAGAAAGATTACTCATGGAAGCTGAGAGCGCAATGGACTCAGGTGGGTACTGCATACAGTTCCAGAGGTTGCCGATCTGGGAAAAGCTCCTCCTTTCTGTGTCTGCCTGAAGTTGTTAGCAGTGGTGAATCTGTATGGGTCTGCACCGACCTGAATTCTTGACACACCAAGGCAAGTTTCAGAGCAGGAATGAAAGTTTATTGTTAAAAAGTTCTAGAGCAGGAATGAAAGGAAGTAAAGTATACTTGGAAGAGGACCATGAGGGCAACTTGAGAGATTCAAGTGTGCGATCTGACCTTCAACTTGGGGTCTTATACATTGGCATGTTTCTGAGATCTTGCATCTCTTCTCCCCTGATTCTTCCCTTGGGGTGGGTGGTCCACATGCTCAGTAGCCTGCAAGCACTTGGGAAGGGCCACATGCACAGTGTGTTTACTGAAATTTTATGCATGCTCATCTGAGGCATTCTTCCCTTACCAGTTGAGTGTTCCTAGAGGAAGGTCATACACCAATTAAACTCTGCCATTTTGCCTCTTAGTGCTCCTGCTTGACCCTACTCACCCAACTCCTGAGATCTTATTTGGAAGCTGCTGTTTAACAGCTTCAGGTGTTATCTGTCTATTAGGAGATGGCTTTCCCTGGCACCAGCTGCAATCAATTATTTTAAAGCAACAGTTTAGCAACCGCCTGATCATCACCTGGTGATCATCTGACATTCCTGGTTTGGGAGAGGGCCTCTCCTGCCCTGCTTATGTCTGCCTAACTACCTACTGTAACAAAATGAGCAAGAGAGACCAACTCTCAAAACAAAGAGTTTATTTGTGAATAGCCAAGGAATTGTAATCTGGGATGCATGTGCTTTGGTGGACCATAAGCATATTTGAGGGGTTGGGACAAGAGGAAGCTTTTGAAAGCAAAAAAGAGTAAGCACATGTAAGATATTTTGAAACAGAAACTCTTGTTCACAGGGGCTTGTTGCAGATGGTGTTTGTTCATTGGTGGTGCTGGCTGTTGCTAGCAGAGGTGTAACTGAACTCAGGTCTAGGCCACTTGAATCTTGAAAGGCAAAAACTCAAGAGACAAGCTTTGGTAAAAGGAAAGTTAGCTTTATTCAAGATGCCAGCAACCCAGGGAAGGCAGTGAACTAGGGTTAAAGGCCACCATTCTGAGTCATGCTTCTAAATCAGAGGTTGTTAAGGGAAATTAGGGAAAATAATGAAAACATTCTTGTGAAATGTGGGCATTCTCAGGTGGGCGGTTAATCCTTGCCTTCTTGGTCAATGCTTTGTGGCCTTCTGTGGGTATGGTCAGGCCGGCCAATTCATTCCCAGAGTTGTTTGTTGGCATGTTTTTAAAAATCTCTGTTGAAGGTCCTCTTTTTCTGAGGCCATTTTTAGTGAATAATCTAAAGACTCAAGCAAAGTAATAATTGTATTCAAGCAAGCAAGTTTTCTTCTAACATGGAGTCAGTACTGTTATAGAGGCTCTTCTATGAAGAGCCTCTTCTTCCATGGAAGTGACTTAACTGAAAGTTCTGATAGAGAAAGTCACCTACTTATGTCACAGCTCTGCACTGGCCCACCCCACTTGCCCCTGCAGTGACATAGGTCACCACTGTGCAGGCCTGGCTTTAGTCAACCCATGCCACCCCCTTGGGTTTTCAGCCTTATTGAGACTGGCTTTCTAGAAGAAAACATTTTATTTGGGAATAGCAAAAGATTGCAACCAAAGGTATGCATGTGTGATATTGTGAAATATACATATTTAGGTTTTGTCTCCATATTGGGGCCTCAGAAACAGATATCCCCAAAATATGGTGTCAAAACATGTGGAAATGAAGAAGCTGCAAGGTCTCTCTGACCTTCCCCACCTCATGTCTCCCAATTCTCTGTCTCTCCCAAAGCACAGGATAAAGTTGTTCTCTGAAGCTCCCTTTTCTGCCTAAAGAAGAAAACAATTACCTCTGGTCCCTTCCCTGAGTTTTTATTAACTGAATTCATATTGCAGGGAGAAAGTCTGAAGTCAATCCACCTGGACAGATGTCACAAACCACCGCCTACCCTGTGAGCCCAACAGACTTCATGGAGGCTACTGTATGCTCTTCAAGCCCTTTGAACTCCCCTAAAAATCATTTACTGAGCTCCTAAAATCATTTATGCTTCCCCATCTCCCTTGCCCCTAAGGGCATATATCCATCTGTACCCCACTCAGTGGTGGGGTAGTCACTCTGAGATTTTTCTCCCATCATATTAATAAATTTGTGTGTCATATATATTCCTCTGTTTTGTCAGATGATTTTTAGCAAATCTTGAGGGTGAAAGCCCTTTTCTGGCATACAACACCTAAAGTCCTTGAAATCTCTATAAGTAAGGGATTTTTTGTATGCTAATGAGTTGACTGGTGGCTGGCAGCCCCTAGGTAGCTTCAGAATGGGGCTAGTCACTGAAAAGATCAAGGCAGGATTGGAATTTTCATCCTCATCCCCATCTCCCCATGTCTGGGGCGGGGAAAGGGACTGAAGGTTAAACTGAGTACCTGTGGCCAGTGATTTAGTCAATCATGCCTAAGTAATGAAGCCTCCATAAACACCACAAAAGGACTAGGTTTGGAGAGCTTGGGTAGCTGAACACGTGGAGGTTCATGGAGGGTGGCTGACCCACAGAAAGTGTGGAGCTTTCAGCCCTATAACTCGCCCTGCGTATCCCTTCATCTCTATGCTTTATAATTAACCAGGAAACTTAAGTGTTTGAGTTCTGTGAGCCGCTCTAGCAAATTAATTGAATCCAAAGGGGGTCCTAGGATCCATACTTTATTGCTGGTAGGCCAGAATACAGGTAAAGCAACCTGGGCTCGAGACTGGCATTCAAATAGAGTCGAGCTGAACAAAGGAAACCCAGCTGCTATCTGCTGAAGAACTGATTGCTTGCTTAGTGTGTGGGGAGAAATACCCATCTGGTGTCAGAAGCACGTTGTGATAGCCAATAATTAAAGAATTTTTTTAAAAGTGTGTTCTGAGAGTATAATGTGAAAAACTGTGTTTGTTTTAATCCACTCAGCATGCTATGAAAGTCATAGGCCCACCTGAGGAAAACTGGGAAAAAAGGGAGTTTTACAGACAAACAGAAATCCCTGTAAACTGCTTTGAAACTATCAACCTAAGAAAAAAAGTGGAGAAAATTATCTCTAAATATGTTGAGTTTACTCAGGAATGAGAAATGAGGATTATAATTCAGAATGCACAGAAGAGTGTGTTAAAGTGAACTATATATGGCCTGAGGGCTCCATACTTCTATATTTGAGTTTTTGTGGATGAACTGCAACCTAGTTTAATAGGTAGATAGGACTGAAAACTTAGGAGTATGAACCTGTAACAATAACAAAGTCTGGGCCAATCCCAGTTGCCCTACTTCAACCATTCATACCCTGCTGTGTGTTCAAACTGTGTTCAAATAAGGCAAATACTAACCTGTAACCAATCCAACTGTTCTGTACCTCACTTTCGATTTCTGTACATCATTTCCCTTTTTCTGTCTATAAATCTTCTTCCACCACGTGGCTGCACTGGAGTCTCTGTGACTCTGCTGTGATTCTGGGGGCTGCCCAATTCACAAATCATTCATTGCTCAGTTAAACTCCTTTAAATTTAATTTGGCTGAAACTTCTCTTTTATCAGGTGGTGTCAGAAGTGGGATTCGAGGTAGGGCTTCTAGCAACCCCCAGGAGTGCTGAGTGAATATGCAAAGTACCTGCAGGACCCACTTGTGTCCACTAATCTCTTGGAGCAGCTGAGGATTGTGGGTAAGCTCTCGGATTTCAGAGCTCCACAGATTTGTGTTTTGAGCTCTCTGAGTTTCTTTGAGCAAATTTCTGATTCCAAACTGGGTTTGGAAGTCATGACAGAAACTGGGCTGGGTGGCTGGGCATGGTGGCTCACCCCTGTAATCCCAGCACTTTGGGAGGCCGAGGCAGGCAGATCACGAGGTCAGGAGATTGAGACCATCCTGGCTAACACGGTGAAACCCCGTCTCTACTAAAAATACAAAAAATTAGCCAGGTGTGGTGGCAGGTGCCTGTTGTTCCAGCTACTCGGAAGGCTGAGGCAGGAGAATGGCATGAACCTGGGAGGTGGAGCTTGCAGTGAGCTGAGATGGTGCCACTGCACTCCAGCCTGGGCGACAGAGCGAGACTCCGTCTCAGAAAAAAAAAAAGAAACTTGCCTGGGTACAGGAATGGATTTGATCTGGGAATTAACTGGCTTTGATCCAGCTAGAGGCCTTTTACATACGACTGGGTCAGAAACAAACTGGTAGTAAGCAGTAATATTGCATGGGTTATACAATTTGGCTTTTGAAAATTCACAGGGATTTTTGTGTTCTACCCCTTTGTTTCATTTTTCTTGTGCACTTAGGTAGGAAAAATCACTGGCTAAGTTAATTAAGAGAACCTGAGAATAAAGCCAATATTTTAGGTAAAAATAGGAGTCTTAATTTCTGGAAAACTGAGTTCCTTTTGGGTTACACATTTGGCCTAGGAGGCAGCAAAGTCTTACAGAAATGGCAAAATCTTACTAGAGATAACTTACAGTGGAATGTTCTGAATGAGCAATGCATTGAAGTACATTTAAAAATAAGGGCTCTCAAAAAAGTCCCTTTTGGCTAAGAACAGGTTAGGCACTACGGAATGTTAACTGCTATTCTCTTTGGAATAACCTGCCTTGCACTCTTTGCTGATGGTTGAGGGTGACAGGATTAGGCATGTATGTACAGGATAGTGGCACATGGGGAGCTTTTTCCTCCCGAAAGGGGAAACTTGAGAGCTGATGGGACTGCGGGAAAAGATATCTTTGCTACTGACAAACAGCCACCTGAACTTTGCAGCATTGCTGCAATGAGTCAGTCTTTCTCTGGCCTCCTTGAGCTCTTCACCTTCCCCATCCTGCCACAGGTAATACTTTTCTTTCTCTACCTTTCCTTTCCTATCTTTTCTGTTACTCAGGGCAACCATCTGGCCCAGAGACCATACGTTGAAACTCCTAGTTGGAGGTTGGATTAAAGATGATGGGGCCCATCTGGGGACAAATTTAAGACTTGCCAGTTTGATATTGGCTGCTAAGCAGAGTGACTAATGTCTGTGTTTTATCACACATATTTTGCTCTGGCCAGAATGGAAACAGAAAATTTTCCTTTATGTTGTGTCTTGGCCCCCAGGGCTATGGTGCAGCCAGCTGGGTCATTAGGGCCAGAGAAAGAGAACCCAGAAGCCTGTCATGCCAGCAAAAGGGTAAGAATTTCTTCCCAGTCAGACTTCTGGTCTCTCTCTCTCTCTCTCTCTCCCCACTCCTTCCCTCCCCCCCTCTCTCTCTGTGCAAACTCATTGAATGAATGGTAAAAATCACTGTTTATCTCCTCTGTAAATTTTGATTAATGGAAGAAAGGATTTGTGAGGCTAGTCTTAAACTGTAGCAAATCTGGTGTGCTTTGCGTGCCTTTCTGTATTGTTCTGTCACGAAGAGGGGTACCTTAGGATAGACGCCTGTAAGCCCACTTTTCAAGACGGTTCAGCAAATTGGTCAGTTATGTCCTTGGGAGCTTGACCTTGTAATTATGTGACCATGCTTTCTCTTTTCACAATGGCGGGCCAGGTTCAGGGTTCAATCCCTAGATTAGGGGATGAGCCTTTCTCATTAATATTTGGGTGACCTTTGCCATTTTTAAATTCTCTTCCCCTCCACAAACTGTCTTGAATTTTCCCTTCTCAGAGCACCTATGAGGTTATTTTTGGTAAAGTTTAAAAGCCAGAAATATCAGCCATTTGGCCTGGCTAAAGTCAGGTAATAAGAAATTTTAGAAGGACTTTATTAAAGAGTTCTATGGTTAAAAGTCAGCTTAATTAAAAGCAGATATTCAAGCTCTAACAGCCTGGGGCTCCTTGGGGAAAACAAGAGGCACCAGAAACCCTTTCCTGGCCCTGTTCTTCCAAGGACTCCACCCTAAAGCAAATAATCCAATTAAGAAACTTAAAAACTGACACACACACACAAAAAAATCTTACAACTACTGTAGTAATCTTCCTCTGTCTGTCTGTGTAATTATATATGTGTTGTTGTGTGTGTAATGTTTACATAAAAGATCTCTGATTGACTTGAACAAAAATAGGCACTTAAATCAAATATTTTAAAAGAAAAATAAAAACTGTAATGCCTTTTAATTCAGGTAACTTTAGTAATCTTTGGAAAATAAAAACAGCTTTAAAAATTATTGAAAAAATAAAGACATTTATTTTAGCCTAAAATTTATTTATTTAGTATTTAGTGTTTAGTCTAAATTATGCAGGTCAGATATTAGGTTTTCTTCATACTTTAAGGTCATAAACTGCTTTGACTTTTGAAAATTGTTCAACTAATTTTGGAGACATTAAATTCTAAATAAGGCCTGGGAATATGTGGAATTAGCTATGCCCCCTAGCTATGAAAAGAAGTTTATAAAGAAAAGAGACTTTATATAAGAAAGTGTCTTGTAAGATAAATTCTTGTCCTAAAGTAAAATGACTGGTTGTTTAAAAGAGGGATGTTTAAGACAAGCCACGAAGTCCAAGCATGTCATAGATGCTCTGTGTAAGTTGTGAAATGATTCATAAAAGAAAATTTATGCACCAAAAGTGAAAGTTGCTAAGAATTACCATTATAACATGTAATTCAAACTACTGAAAAAAATAGGTTTTAAGTGTTTTTGGTTAAGAGATTATAAGAGGGCATGGTAAAATAAATTTTTGCCTAATTTAGAGGGTTAAAGGATTGTTTTAAATTAAATTAAACTAAAGGTTTAAAGAAATTGTGGAATGGAAAATTAACCTTGTAAAAGAAATTCTATGTGTGAAAATATTGACTAAATTTAAAGGGGTATTAATTTTTTTTCCCTAAAATGAACATCTAAATAAAAGCACAACAGGGTTTTCTTAAAGCACTAATCTGCTCTTTGACAAAAATTTGTAAAGGATTATAAAAGGTTTATGAAAATCTCGCTTTATGGTCAAACTGATTAAGACTGGATATGTTTGTCTATGAGGTTATATTAAAAACTGTGGTTGACATTAATAGTCCACTAATGCAAGGGTGAAATGTGGCTTTCTCTCTTGAACAAAATTTTCATGTAATATTGAAAGATAATGAAAGATTTTGTTTGCCTTTTAAATACACTACCAAAAAAAGAAAAAATAGGTGGGAGGGAATACACAAGACAGATTATTTGGAAAGGTAAGTCTTCTATTAATGAGTAAAGGTTTTTGCCTTTTGAAAAATTTTTGAGTCATCATTTTGGCTAAATGAATGACTTATGGTAAACTGGAATTCTAGTTCATAATATCAAATATTTTAAACCTTTAACATTTTTTGTTTTTTGAGATGGAGTTGCGCTCTTGTTGCCCAGGCTGGAGTGCAATAACATGATCTAGCTCACTGCAACCTCCACCTCCTGGGTTCAAGTTATTCTCCTGCCTCAGCCTCCCGAGTAGCTAGGATTACAGGCATGCACCACCACACCTGGCTAATTTTGTATTTTTAGTAGAGACAGGGTTTCTCCATGTTGGTCAGGCTGACCTGGAACTCCCAATCTCAGGTGAACCACCTGCCTTGGCCTCCCAAAGTGCTGGGATTACAGGCATGAGCCACCAGGCCCAGCCTTAAACCTTTAACACATTTAATAGTCTTCCCAAAATCAAATTTCATCTTCAAAATGGTCTTTTCTCTGTTTTTTCTTTTCTTTTTTTTTTTTTTTGAGATGTAGTCTTGCCCTGTCAGCCAGGCTGGAGTGCAGTGGCATGATTTTGGCTCACTGCAACCTCCATCTCCTGGGTTGAAGCAATTCTCTTGCCTCAGCCTCCCAAGTAGCTGGGACTATAGGCGTGCACCACTATGCTTTGCTAAATTTAGTATTTTTAGTAGAGATGGGGTTTCACCATGTTGGCCAGGGTGGTCTCAAATTTCTGACCTCAAGTGATCTGCCTGCCTCAGCTTCCCAAAGTGCTAGGATTACTAGGAGTACAGGTGTGAGCCACCACATCCAGCCCAAGATGGTCTTTCTTCTTCTTTTTTTTTTTTTTTTTTTTTGACTGGAGCTTCATTCTTGTTGCCTAGGCTGGAGTGCAATGGTGCAATCTTGGCTCACTGCAACCCCCCCTTCTCCTGGGTTCACGCAATTCTCCTGCCTCAGCCTCCTGAGTAGCTAGAATTACAGGCACCTGCCACCATGCCCAGCTAATTTTTTGTGTTTTTAGTAGAGACGGGGTTTCACCATGTTGGCCGGGCTAGTCTCAAACTCCTGGCGTCAGGTGATTCACCCACCTCAGCTTCCCAAAATGCTGGGATTGCAGGCATGAGTCACCGTGCCCGGCCCCAAAATGGTCTTTTCTGGCCTGTAACTTTGGAATGCTCCAGAGGGCCCCTAAAACATCCAAAAGAGAGGTAAACATAATTATTTAACATGTTAAGTTACATGGAAGCATTGTCAAAATAAAAATAATATTTAATCATCAGTTTATATTTTAGTGGACAATAATATATGTTCCAAAATTGTAGGCCAGGCACAGTGGCTCACACCTGTAATTCCCGCACTTTGGGAGGCCAAGGCGGGTGGATCACGAGGTCAGAAGATCGAGACCATCCTAGCTAACATGTTGAAACCCCATCTCTACTAAAAATACAAAAAATAAGCCAGGCGTGGTGGCGGGTGCCTGTAGTCCCAGGTACTCGGGGAGGCTGAGGCAGGAGAATGGCGTGAACCCAGGAGGCGGAGCTTGCAGTGAGCCGAGATGGTGCCACTGCACTCCAGCCTGGGCTACAGAGCAAGACTTCATCTCAAAAAAAAAAAATTTTTATAGGATTTCTAAAATTCTAATATGTCTGAGTATATACTGTCAATCATAATTATGGTTATTATGTTATTATACATGACAGAAATAACCAGATTCCCTTGAATAAAACTGCTAACCCGAGTGGAACAGAAAAAATTAACTAAATACAGGCCAGGCACAGTGACTCACACTTGTTATCCAGCACTTTGGGAAGCCAACGTGGGCAGATCACCTGACAGGATCAGGAGTTCGAGACCAGCCTGGCCAACATGGCAAAACCCCATATCTACTAAAAATACAAAAATTAGCTGGGTATGCAGTGCAAGTCTGTAATCTCAACTACTTGGGAGGCTGAGGCAGGAGGATCACTTGAACCCAGGAGGTGGAGGCTGCAGTGCACCAAGATCATGCCGCTGCAGTGCACCAAGATCATGCCACTGCACTCCAGCCTGGACAACAGAGTGAGACTCTGTCTCAAAAAAAAAAAAGAAAAAATTATTTAAATTCCAAGAAAATACTTTGCCAGATTTTCATGTTAAACCAGCCAATACTAAAATTGTTTAGATATACAATTTGAACTTCAAGGTCTGAGTCAAATTACCTATGATAACCCATTAGTTATCAGTGCTATGTACCTAAATTGGAAAAAAAACTGGTATTCAAGAGGACATAAGTCCAATGTTAAGCATGGACTCATGGAAAACCAGGATGGCCACCTTGTCCCTCTTGAGACTCCAAGGCTTTTGTTATTAAAGGTTCTGGATTTTATGACTCATCATGGAAAAGATAAAATGATCCAAATTGAATATACTGATGTGGTTAATTTGTAAATTGCAAAAACTGTTTAAAACCAGTGCTTCCACAGTTGCCAGGGACAGCAGAGCTGAGGCTGCTCTCCTGGACACTGAGCAGAGTCCTGTGGCTCTCGGGCCTTTTTGAGTGAGGAGCTGCTGGGCAGCCCGGGATCATGGAAGAGAAAGCGCTAGAGGTTTATGATTTGATTCAAACTATCTGGGACCTAGAAAAGCTCAATACATTAGAAGAACTGGAATTGGTAAAGGAAAGTTACATGGAAGTTAAGGAGATAAATGAAAAAGACTATCTGGTTATTACCAAGTTTACACCAGAGTACCTCATTGATATTTGGCGATTCTTATGGGGCTGTGCTTAAGAATAAAACTTCAGCGGTGTTTACCATTTAAACATAAGTTGGAAATCTACATTTCTGAAGGAACCCACTCAACAGAAGAAGACATCAGCACACAGATAAACAACAAAGAGCAAGTGGAGGCTGCAATGGAAAACCTCAGCTTATGGGAAACTGTGGAACAGTGTGTCCTTGAACCTGACTGGTAGGTATTTTAAGAGTCACTAAGCTGTAATTGATATATTTGTTTAAACTCTTTGTATAATGTCAAAGACTCACGTTTAACACATAGATGATTTGTACCTCAGATCATTTTTTAAAGGATTATTTCTAAGCAAGATTTAATTTTAAGGTAGTACCTAATTTGTTCAGTGTATAACATTCTCAGGATCTGTAACACTTAAATGATCAGACAGAATAATATTTTCTAGTTATTATGTGTAAGATGAGTTGCTATTTTTCTGATGCTCATTCTGATACAAACACTTTTCATGTCCAATATCTACTCTGCCCAAATGTACTCAATTTAAATAATTACTCTGTAAAATAAATAAGCAGATGATTCTTGTTTAAAAAAAAAAAAAAAAAAAAAAAGCAGCCAGGCACAGTGGCTCACGCCTGTAATCCCAGCACTTTGGGAGGCCAAAGTGAGGATCACAAAGTCAGGAGTTCAAGACTAGCCTGGCCAATATGGTGAAACCCTGTCTCTACTAAAAATGTAAAAATTAGCTGGGTGTGGTGGCGGGTGCCTGTAGTACCAGCTACTCAGAAGGCTGAGGCAGGAGAATCGCTTGAACCCAGGAGATGGAGGTTGCAGTGAGCCGAAATCAGGCCCCTGTACTCCAGCCTGGGCGACAGAGCAAGACTCCATCTCAAAAAAAATAAATAAATAAAAATAAAAAATAAAACCAGTGGTTGGTTCCATATTCCTGGGAAGGTAATCAAACCTTCAGGTACATTTGGCTACCTGAAGCCAATGGGTCATTTAAACATGTATAAATGAATTTCATTGCACTGTCATTTTCAATGCATGTTTTATGTTATAGCAGCTAATTACTATGCCAGAGTATATTTTCACCAGATAAAGAAAACTTTTTATGATTCACTGAGGACAATCAACCCCTTCACAATCTAGAACCTGAAGACTGAATCCTCTGAGAACATCAGAGAAAGACTGTCCTTCTATACTGCGACAAAACTTTGGAACCTTGAACCTTGGGTTCATAAACAACTGAGAGGGGTCCCTCTACACTCGTGGAACTGTACACCTTTCAGAATCCTTAAGGTAAAACTAACCCAGAAAGTTTCTTCCCAGAAGAAGTTGGCATCCTTGACGTGAACAGCTTTTCCCAAGATCACGGATCAAGACTTCTATCATAAGACTCTTATCTTTGAATATTTTTTCCCTGTTTATGCCTCTATGAACAATAGAAAATGGGTTCTATTATGTTCAGTTATACGGTATACTTTTATTTGTGAAGGATTTTGCAGCCAGCCTTATACATGAATAATCTTATACTTTGATAAAGACAAGATGAAGGCCCAATGTAGGTGAAAAACTTTAATTATACATACATTTCCTCATAATCAGTAAAAACTCCTCTTAACCCACATCATGGGTTTTTTTTTTTTTTTTTTTTTTTTTTTAGGCCGAGTCTCGCTCTGTCACCCAGGCTGGAGTGCAGTGGCCGGATCTCAGCTCACTGCAAGCTCCGCCTCCCGGGTTCCCGCCATTCTCCTGCCTCAGCCTCCCGAGTAGCTGGGACTACAGGCGCCCGCCACCTCGCCCGGCTAGTTTTTTGTATTTTTTTAGTAGAGACGGGGTTTCATTGTGTTAGCCAGGATGGTCTCGATCTCCTGACCTCGTGATCCGCCCGTCTCGGCCTCCCAAAGTGCTGGGATTACAAGCTTGAGCCACCGCGCCCGGCCCACATCATGGGTTTTAACGGAATCTCTTTAGAGAACATTGCCAGGGGGCCTTCACTTTTCTAGAAGGACGTCATTTGTTAGGTCCTTTTTCCTTGGTTTAGAATAAAATAGGCAATAATTTAAAATGTATCCCTCATAATAGGCTCTCTAGCAGATTCTACTGTAAAGGCTATCATTACACAACAGACTTTAAATTCTCTTGTGAAAGTTATGCTAAATAATAGAATTAGCTAAACAGAAAAGTACCTGTGCAGCTGCTGGCACTTGTGGCCTATGGAGGAATACATTAAATGTAGATTGTAAACAGGCCGGGCGCGGTGGCTCACGCCTGTAATCCCAGCACTTTGGGAGGCTGAGGTGGGCGGATCACGAGGTCAGGAGATCGAGACCATCCTGGCTAACACAGTGAAACCCTGTCTTTACTAAAAATACAAAAAATTAGCCAGGCATGGTGGCGGGCGCCTGTAGTCCCAGCTACTCTGGAGGCTGAGGCAGGAGAATGGCATGAACCCAGGAGGCAGAGCTTGCAGTGAGCCGAGATTGTGCCACTGCACTCCAGCCTGGGTGACAGAGCGAGACTCTGTCTCAAAAAAAAAAAAAAAAAAAAAAAAAAAGAAATTCAGTTGTAGAGGATTAATGAAAAGATCATTTAGTCAAGCAAGTAGACCCTTTATCTCACTCATTCTTTAATCTATTTAATTTTAGGCGGTTTGGTTTATGGGGACCCTGGGTAACGAGCACACTCCAAACTCTTGGTATTATCCTCCCAATAGGCATAATAATAGTCTCCCTGGTGCACTGTATTCTCTCTAAGGTTTTAAATGTTTGCATGCAGCCATCTCTAGAACCTCAAATGGTCTCTCTTCAACTGGAATGAAAGAGCTGAAAGAAATATGTGACCATGAGGATACCATAACCTATGAATGATGTGCTGACACCAGAAACCCAAAATGATGGTAACAGAGTGATGCTAAGGCCCCAAATTTTGGTCACACTCTCACCTAAGTGAGAACCTGACCAAAAAGGGGGAATTTTTTTAAAAAAACACAATTATGGGAGGCCATTGTTTTGGACTAAGCTCATGCACTAGGTCCCAACAGGCCAAACCAAACTAAAATGGAGTCACTCATGCTACATGTAACATAATCAAACTAAGGATACACATAATACTAGAACAGACCAGGTTTTTTCTCCTGTAAACAGAATGTTCCAGCATAAAGACATACCCTCTACTCAGTCTTTGTTCCTACCTTTGGAAAACTCATTGTTCTACTGTTTCCCAGTGGGTTTCAGGAGCAAATAAGTACATCTACAATGGTGAGAGTGACAACAACTAAAGTTTTGGTCAATCTCTCAAAATTGAGAAAATGACCAAAAGAGGGGAGTTGTTGAAGCGAACTAAACATGGCCTGAGAAGGACTTCATACTTCTATATTTGAGTTCTTGCGGATGAACTGCAACCTAGCTTAAGGTAGATAGATTGAAAACCTAACAGGAGTATGCAACTGTAACAATAGCTGCCTCCTGGCCAATCCCAGAGGCTGCACTTCAACCATTCATATACTGCTGAGTGTTCAAACTGTGTTCAAATAAGGCAAACACAACCTGAAAACAATCCAGACGTTTTGTACTTCACTTCCAATTTCTGTACATCATTTACCTTTTGTTTGTCTACAAATCTTCCACCACGTGGCTGCACTGGAGTCTCTGTGAATCTGCTGTGATTCTGGGGGCTGCGTGATTAGTGATTCGTTCATTGCTCAATTAAACTTTAAATTTAATTCAGCTGAAGTTTTTATTGTATCAAGTGTAAACCAAAAATAAAAAAAACTTATAAGGCTCCCCAGCCATCTTTTTTTTTTCTTTTTTTTTTTCTTTTTTTTTTTGAGACGGAGTCTGGCTCTGTCCCCCGGGCTGGAGTGCAGTGGCCGGATCTCAGCTCACTGCAAGCTCTGCCTCCCGGGTTCACGCCATTCTCCTGCCTCAGCCTCCCGAGTAGCTGGGACTACAGGTGCCCGCCACCTCGCCTGGGTAGTTTTTTGTATTTTTTAGTAGAGACGGGGTTTCACCGTGTTAGCCAGGATGGTCTCGATCTCCTGACCTCGTGATCCGCCCGTCTCGGCCTCCCAAAGTGCTGGGATTACAGGCAAGGCTCCCCAGCCATCTAAATAGACTTCCCCCTTGGCCAGGGAACTCTTAATTTTCTTTCTTTTTTTTTTTTTGACGGAGTCTTGCTCTGTCACCCAGGCTGGAGTGCAGTGGTGTGATCTCTGCTCACTGCAACCTCTACCTCCCGGGTTCAAGTGATTCTCCCGCATCAGCCTCCCAAGTAGCTGGGATTACAGGCGCGCATCACCATGCCTGGCTAATTTTTGTATGTTTTTTAGTAGATACTGGGTTTCACCATGTTGTCCAGGCTGGTCTTGAACTCCTGACCTCAAGTGATTCACCTGCCTCTGCCTCCCAAAGTGTTGAGATTACAGGTGTCAGCCACCGTGCCTGGCCTGGAACTCTTAAAATTTAACCTGAAAGACTGGTTCAGGCCATGATAAGAAGTGGGGGTCAGACATGCCTCATTATACCTCTCTGGCATTAACATCAACATAGACTCTAAGTCTGATAAACATTTTACAACCTATTCTCTCTGAAGTTTAATAGCTGAAAGCTTCCTCTGCAAATAAGAACTTTGGTCTCCACAATCACATATATATATATATATATATATTTTTTTTTTTTTTTGAGATGGAGTCTCACTCTGTCACCTAGGCTGGAGTGCAGTGGTGCAATCTCAGCTCACTGCAACCTCTGCCTCCCGGGTTCAAGTGATTCTCCTGCCTCAGCTCCCTGAGTAACTGGGATTACAGGCACACACCACCACGCCCGGCTAATTTTTGTATTTTTAGTGGAGAGGAGGTTTCATCATGTTGGTCAGGCTGGTCTCAAACTCCTGACCTCGTGATCCGCCTGCCTCAGGGTCCCAAGGTGCTGGGATTACAGACGTGAGCCACTGTACCTGGCCCACAGTCTTTTATCTTAACCCAGACATTCCTTTCTGTTAATCCCTGGTCTTTAGGTAAATTCAGCCAATTGTCAAACAAAATTTTTAAGTCCACCTATAAGCTGGAAGCCACCATCCTCGACCCCCGCGTTGAGTTGTCATGCCTTTCTGAACCAAACCAATATAGGTTTTAAATGTATTTGATTAGGCCGGGCGCGGTGGCTCAAGCCTGTAATCCCAGCACTTTGGGAGGCCGAGACGGGCGGATCACGAGGTCAGGAGATCGAGACCATCCTGGCTAACACGGTGAAACCCCGTCTCTACTAAAAAATACAAAAAACTAGCCGGGCGAGGTGGCGGGCGCCTGTAGTCCCAGATACTCGGGAGGCTGAGGCAGGAGAATGGCATAAACCTGGGAGGCGGAGCTTGCAGTGAGCTGAGATCCGGCCACTGTACTCCAGCCTGGGCGACAGAGCAAGACTCCGTCTCAAAAAAAAAAAAAAAAAAAAAAGTATTTGATTGATGCCTCATGCCTCCCTAAAACGTACAAAACCAAGCTGCACCCTAACCACCTTGGGAACATGTTCTCAGGACCTCTGTCCTGAGGGCTGTGTCACAGGCCATGGTTACTCATATTTGGCTCAGAATAAATCTCTTGAAATATTTTACAGTTTGAGTCTTTTTGTCAACAACAGCAAGCCACCAGCACTCCTGGTGAGGGAAGGGTAGAGGGAACTTTTTATCAGCGAAATGGGAGAGGTTCACAGAAGCTGCTTAGAAAGAGTTCATTGGTTCCAGAGGCCCAACGCCAAAGCTCAAAGTTGTCCTCAGTTCATTGGTGGAGCTGCCATTACTGGGCAAATGTTTCTTCCGAGCATCTTATCTGAATTACTGTAGTCACAAAGATCGTCTAAATTTTATCAAAGTAGGAGACCCGCGAATGACACAAAAGGGTTTCTTGCGGGGTTTTTCGAAAGTCCTTGTAAATAGTTCTTATCTCACACACTAAGCCTGAGCCTCCTGTCCTTCCCAGCCCTGTCTGTCTGGGCCTGACAACGTGATTTCATTCCTTATTTGTAACTTTCACGAAACAAAGGCCCTGGTCTCATGAACTCACTGCACAAAGTGACCCTGGTTCGCTGGGGGCAGATAAGCGATGCTATCTGCCTGCCCTGGTCCAAACATCTCATCTGGAATACTGCAGGCCAGTGGAAATGCCCGGAATAAACTCTGCTTACAAGGTAATAGCGAGCCTCACTGGCATTTCAGAAATGCGTGACAGCTGCTTCCTTAGAGCCCTCCCCACTCCATTTTGGTTACGTTGTGACATAAATTACTCCATTTTGAACTACAGGGTCATTCCTCAGCCCCCACCAACCCCGCGGATCCCCCCTCAGCCCTGCTGTATCAGCCTTTCAGATCCTCCTTCAGCCTCTCAGGTCCCCCTCAGCCCGCTGTGTCCCTCTTCAGCACCACCTTGAACTTTCCTTATCCCCAGAGATCCTCCCTCGGCCTCCCTTGATTCCCACCTCAGCGCCCAAGGATCCTCCCTCACTGCCCCCTGGGACCTCCCTCAGTTCTGCGGATCCCTCCTCAGCCTCTTGGGACCTCTCTCACCCCTTCTAGATCCTTCCTCAGCCCCGCAGATCCTTCCGCAGCTCCCCCTGGATCCTCCCTCAGGCCAGCTGGTGCTCACTCAGCCCCGCGCATCCTCCCTCCCTCAGCCCCCACCGGGGTCCTCCCGCAGCCCCACCTGGGTCCTCCCTCAGCCCAGCTGGTGCCCCTTCAGCCCCGCGGATCCTCCCTCAGTTCCCCTGCGTCCTCCCTCAGACCTCCGGGACCTCTCTCAACTCTCCTGGATCCTCCCTCAGCCCTGCGGATCCTCCTTCAGCTCCCCACCCCGGGTCCTCCCTCAGACCCGCGGGTCCCCCTCGACCCCGCTGGCCTGCCCTGGTCCTCCCGTAAGAACGGAGGTCACCTGGCCGACCCCGCCTAGCTCCTCGTACTGCCACAGCTCCCCGCAGGCCCCGCCTACCTAGGCTTCGCCCCGCCCACGAGATTACATCACACCGCGCCGGCCCCGCCCAACGGGGGGGTATATCTTGGTGTCTCACCGCCCACTCTCGCCTCGCCCCGCCATGGAATACGTCCTACCGCACGACGCAGCGCCTACCAGTGACGTTGTGGGCTGCAGCGCTGCAGCACCCAACGCAGTGAGTGTGCTGTGACCTCCTGCGTGGCCTCGTCCCTGGTCTTAGTTTCCACCGGGCAGTGGGAGTCAGGACCGCCTGTCCTCAGGCCCCTCCTCAGCGACTGTGGCGGCTGCAGGTTGGCGCCTCGTGTGGGCGGGGAGCAGAGGCGGGGGGCGCTGTACTCTCCCTGTGGAGTCCGGAGGGAGGGAGGCAGGGAAGGGGACTGGGGGCTGCACCTGTACTGGGCCCTTGTCCCCATGCGGTCTAGCAGGAAGGAAGAGGGAGCTTCCCCTGAAGACCCTCCTGGACCAGCCCCAGGCTCCTGTGCTCGTGAGGCCGAGGGAGAGGGATGTCGGCATAGGACACGGAGCAGGATTTCCATTTTAGAGGCAGCCGGACCTGTCTTCAGGTCCCTTCCTTGGTGAGAGGGGTACGCCAGAGGAAGCTGGGCGCTCGGCCGCTGTGCAGCCTCGTCTCCTGGAATCTGAGTATTGGAAACTGGGCTTTCACCTCGGATAACTCAGCACAGACTCCCATGGGAATCCAGGTCACAGCAAAGCAGCCCTGGGCCTCCATTCTCCTTTAAGCAAGCATGACAATCCTCACCTGACTGGGTTTTTATTAAAACTAGCAATGACCTTAGAAAGCAAGGCATGACCTCAGCTCCACTTTTGAGGCTGCAGTCCATTTAGAGAGGTTTCCCAGACTCGGTAACGGCCAGAACAAACAGCCTGTGCCCTGCCGCAGACTGAGTCAGAATTTTTGGGAGTAGTGACCAACTTCTGCTTTTGGAAAAACCTCTACAGGCGGTTCTGAGAAGTCCAAGGGTTGCTGGGAGAGGTTGGTGAGTGGCGTGTTGATTACATGTGTCTTGGAAGCATCCTGGGCTGGGATTTGATGTGAACCCATTAGGTGGAAGAACCTTCCTTTTAAAAAAGATGTCTTCATTCTCTGCCTAGCAGGTTGCACGCCAGGGCCTGTACTTACCACCACCACGTGCCACGGACTCTAAGGAGGAATGGCGGCCGTGGGCAGCCTGCTTGGGTAAGCATGGACTTTTAGGTCCCTGGGTATTACTGTCAGGGGCCACCCCAGGGAACCCCTCTATTCAGCAGGAAATGGCCATTCTAATCCTCCCTAGTCCCAGCTATTATCCACTGTCCGCTGTGCTGGAAGCTTTGTGCCCTTGCTCAGCCTGGCAGGCTCTTCCTGGCTAGGGGGCCAGAGCGGCTCTGACCACAGCCTGCGGCTCCTCAGGAAGCCCTGAGGCTCATCCTGCTCCTGGCATGGGTCACCAGCTCTGGTAGTGTCTCCTGTTGCCTGGCAGTGCCCCATCACAGCCAGCCTCAGTCATGTTGGACCAGTGCTTACATGTTTATCTGCAGCCTGCTGAGGCAGAGCACCATGAAGGCCACCGAACCTGCACTCCGCCACCTGCACACATCCTCCTGGCAGGCCGACAGCAGCAGGGCCTCACTCAGTCGTGTGCACCGCCAAGCTTATGCACGACTCTACCCTGTACTGCTGGTGAAGCAGGATGGCTCCACCATCCACATCCGCTACAGGGAGCCGCGGCGCATGCTGGCGGTAAGCTTCCCTCTCCAGGTGCTTCCAGGTGCTGGGCTGGGGTTCAGGCTGTGGTGGCGGTGCTGGTGGCCAGTTGCCTTAGGATGGACATGTGGCTGTGGTCACTGTACCACATGACAGGAGTCAGGGGAGCAGGTGGTTGTTGGAGGATTGGAGGAAGGCTTAGATCCAAAACTGACTCTTAAGCGCCAAAATTAGGTAGGACTAACCAGTAGTGTGTTTTTATTTTTAAAATTTATTTTTTGGCCGGGCGCGGTGGCTCAAGCCTGTAATCCCAGCACTTTGGGAGGCCGAGGCGGGCGGATCACGAGGTCAGGAGATCGAGACCATCCTGGCTAACATGGTGAAACCCCGTCTCTACTAAAAATACAAAAAACTAGCCGGGCGTGGTGGCGGGCGCCTGTAGTCCCAGCTACTCGGAGGCTGAGGCAGGAGAATGGCCTGAACCTGGGAGGCGGAGCTTGCAGTGAGCCGAGATCGCGCCACTGCACTCCAGCCTGGGTGACACAGCGCGAGACTCCATCTCAAAAAAAAAAAAAAAAAAAAAAAAAAAAAAATTTATTTTTTGAGACAGGGTCTTGCTCTGTCAACCAGGTTGGAGTGCAGAGGCATGATCTCAGCTCACTGCAGCCCTGACCCCCTGGACTCATGCGGTCCTCCCACCTCAGCCTCCCGAGTAGCTGGGACTGCAGGTGCACACTACCATGCCTCGCTAACTTTTTGAAATATTTTTTGTACAGATGGGGTTTCTCTGTTGCCCAGGCTAGTCTTGAACTCCTGGGCTCAAGTGATCCTCTCACCTCAGCCTCCCAAAGCACTGGGATTACAGGCATGAGTGAGCCACCATGCCTGGCCTTGTGTGTTTTTAAAAACATCAAATCTGGGGAAAACACAGAACAATTTATTTTGAAGATTGAAAGCTTTGAAGGGAGAGACCAATAAGAATGTTTGAAAATTAAGCTAGTATAGGATGGAAGACACAAGTTGACAGGAAGGCCCTGGGCTGTCCCCTCAGTAGTTCTCAAGGTCCCTCGATCCACATGGACAAAACTTGGTCTGTCCCCTGCAGATGCCCATAGATCTGGACACCTTGTCTCCTGAGGAACGCCGGGCCAGGCTGCGGAAGCGTGAGGCTCAGCTCCAGCCGAGGAAGGAGTACGAGCAAGAGCTCAGTGATGACTTTCATGTGGAGCACTACCAACAGTTCTGGAACAGGACCAAGAAGTGACCGTGGCTCCAGCCACCCCGGGACGTGGATAAGATGGGAGGGCTGTTCTTAAATCACATATTCTTGAAGCTGCCACCTGGAGTCTGTGTCTGTCCCCACACTTGGTGTGAGCCCCAGACTGGCAGCTCGTCCCCTGAAAGGCACGAGCTCAAGCACAGAGAGGGCTTAGTGGACTAGCAGGGTGAGGGTTGGTTTAGATCAAACCTGTGGGCTTTGGACACTGCTCTGGGGCTGTGGTGCCCACAAACAACTGTGTAGGCAGTACCCAATACCTCCAAGCTCTCAGCTGTGCCTTCCCAGCCTCAGAGGCACCAAGGCGACTGCCCTCCTGACAGCACAGTGGCCCTCAGGTTGGTTCCTAGGAGGGCCTGGGTGTTCTGGGACTCAGGCATCAACCTTGGTGGGGCAGCCCTAGGACCATCTGGACCACAGCCTGCAGCTCCCTGCCCTGGCCCTGCATTCCCAGGCTGCCCCAGGGAAGGTCCTGCCCTGAGGGTCCCCAGAGGAGCGGCCAGCCCTGGTTGTCCTTGACTGCTAATGGGGTCTGAAAAGCACAGCCCAGGGAGATCCACAGACCCTGCTCCATCTGTCCAGAGGCTGATTTCATTTAGGACCAGTTCCAGCTGATGTGCAGGCACCTTCACACACACATCAGCCCAGGTTTTGGACAGCTCAGGGCCCAGACTGCTTCCTGTCCCTGTCCTGGGGTGTTACTGGGTCCCAGCTGGCAGGCTGTCTCACTGACACCTGGAGTGCCCAACAAACACTTCTTGCAGTGGTGTTCTGGGATTGCCAGGCAGGTCAGAGTGTGCTGTCGTGCCCCTGTGATGACAGTGCTTGTAACTGAGGAGCCTGGGCAGTGTCCCCACCTCGCAGGCCCTTCCCTTGTCCCTTAAGTTTGTTCCTGGCCCTCTGCTCATCCTGCCGGCCTTCAGCTCTGCTGAGAAGAGCCTGCAAGGGATGTCCCCTGTCCCTGTGACCCAGCAGTGCCTGACCTCACATGGATGGGCTGTGTGGCCGCCTGGGACTCTGCCTTGCAGGGTTACTTCCTGAGCAGCCTCCCTGGAGCCCCCGTCTCTGAAGTTGTGGCTCAATCCCTGTGGCATATAGAGCCAGCTGCCCGGCCACACTGTGCAGTCACTTGGCCCCCTCCTCCAGTGTACCCAGCCTCCTCCCTCTATAGTGGGTTCCCCTGGGAACTCCACTGCCCCTCTACTTACTCCCTCACCTCCACCCTCCTGGGTCCAGCTTTGCTGCTGTCACAGAGGACACCACTGTGATCAGTGCCCCCAGCTGGGACTCCACCCAGCAGGCACAGGCCATGCAACCTCCACCGCGGTGACCCCTCCTCCTGTGGCCTATGGCTTGTCAGGCTAATGGGCCCAAAACTGACCAGGTCTTCCCCAGAAACCTGGGCCTCTTGTTGACAGGTGGCTGCTTCATCCTCACAGTTGCCCAGACCAGAGCCTCAGAGCCGTCCTAGACTCCTCCCCAACGTCCACCTGGCCCTGCTATCCCCTCTCCACCACACCTGATATCCAGTCAGTGGTCACACTCCACAGCCGGGCCCTGCCCACATGGCCGAAGTCCACCCTGGCCTGGCAAGCCGCAATTGCACCCAGGAGTTGATGCCCTACACCCAAGGAAGCCTTCCCGGGAGTGGGCCAGTCACCTTCTGTGTGCCAGGCTGTGGCCTGCTGCTCTGCCCTTGCCATGCACCTGCTCCATGATGCAAGCTCACACAGCACCTCATGAGGGAGATGGCAGCCGGTACTTGCTAAGTAGATAAATGAGCCAGATGGGCTGTCTGCCAGGCTGCTCTAACAGCCTGACCCATGGACTGGGTCACTAAGAAACAGAAATTTCCCACAGTTCTGGACACTAGACCTGTGTTTCATCCAGTTCAACCTGTGGCTGGAATTGCCCCAAAAGTGGTGGCAGTAGAGTTCCCACAAGGGAGTGCCCCACGCCATGCTGAGATGGGGCTGGTTAGGATTCTACAGAAAGATTGAGCATGCCAGGGTAATGCCCCCAGAGCATTTATTAGCAGGGCTTTTGTACAGAGTGGGCTGCAGCAGTTCTTGCAACGGGTGGTGAGAGAAATGAATGTTCTCTCTAGGTATGTCCATGGGGAGGGGGTTGTCGAATGGAGTTTATATGAGGGTTTAAGGAATCTGGCTCAGGCTGGGTCCAGTTTCTTTCTGTGTTTTGAGCAACAACCTAGATGCTGTCATCTGTGCCTGGGAACGTTCATGGCTATGGCTCAGGTTCAAGTCTGCAGACGAAATTATACCGTTGGCGAGGTCACAGAGCGGCTAAGGGACTCTGTTTCTTGGTCACCACTGGGAATGAAAGTGGAAAGGTGAAGCAGGGGGATGCCACAACCTCCAAAATCAGGGTGCCCATCATGCTGAGGTTCTGGGAAGGGGTCTCTTCCAGACTACAGACTTCCCGCTGCCTTCGCACAGTGGAAAGCTGCACAAAGCTCTCGGGTCTCTTTTATGAAGGCTCTGTCGTCATGACCTAGTCACCTCCGAAGCACCAACGCCTTGGGTTGAGGATTTCACGTGGGAGTTAGGGTGCACATTCAGTTTACCACGGCAGGGATGGGACCAGTGCTCTGAGGGTGTCTGGGTAGCTGCTGGTTCATCCAGAAGTTTACTGGGTAATACTCAGAAATTCCACAAATCATTAGGGCATTACCTTGTTAAGCTCCCCATATGGAATCGCGGCTGGCAGTGACCAATTGGCGGTGTTAGCTAGGCGCATCCTGTGTGTTTTCTTTTTTTATGAGACAGGGTCTCGCTCACTCGCTCAGGTTGGAGCGCAGTGACGCGATCTCCTGGGCTCCAGAGATCCTCCCGCCTCAGCCTCAAAGCGTTGGGACTACAGGCGCGCAAGCAAGTGCGCGCCCGGCCCATTTTAACTTTTTTTTTTTTTTTTTTTTTTTTTTTGAGACAGAGTCTCGCTCTGTCGCCCAGGCTGGAGTGCAGTGGCGCGATCTCGGCTCACTGCAACCCCGCCTCCCGGTTCAAGTGATTCTCCTGCCTCAGCCTCCTGGGTAGCTGGGATTACAAGTGTGCACCACCACACCCGGCTAATTTTTGTATTTTAGTAGAGACGGGGTTTCACCATGTTGGCTAGGCTAGTCTGGAATTCCCGACCTCAAGCGATCCGCCTGCCTGGGCCTCCCAAAGTGCTGCGGGAGCCACAGCGCCCAGCCCGGTTTTAACCATTTTTAAACGTACAGTTCAGAGGCGTTCCCGCGCTGGGCAGGATAGGCGCAGTGCGCAGGCGCCCAAAGCCTGCTTGAAGGTGACGCGCTGGAGCACAGAGCCGGGGCGGTGCGCTGCGCAGGCGCGCGGGGCGAAGCCGGGTGGGCGCCGGGTGACGTCACGGCGCGCGACGCGAAGGCGGGGTCGGGCCTGGGTCCGACGGTAGTGGGTACAGAGGGTCCGGGGTTGCGGGTCGCAGGCCGCAGGCCCCAGGCAACTGCCTCCCGGGCGCCATGTTCGGTTCCAGTCGCGGAGGCGTGCGCGGCGGGCAGGACCAGTTCAACTGGGAGGACGTGAAGACTGACAAGCAGCGGGAGAACTACCTGGGTCCGTGGGCGCGGTGGGCGCGGTGGGCGCGGCGGGCGGCCTCCCGGGGGGCGCTGGGCTCACGGCGCCTACGTCCGCAGGCAACTCGCTGATGGCGCCCGTAGGCCGCTGGCAGAAGGGCCGCGACCTCACCTGGTACGCCAAGGGCCGGGCGCCGTGCGCGGGCCCGAGCCGCGAGGAGGAACTGGCAGCAGTGCGGGAGGCGGAGCGGGAGGCGCTGCTGGCCGCCCTGTGAGTGTCCGCGGACATCAGCGGTCGGTGCTTGGGACTTCGCTGCCGGGGCAGGGTGGGGCCAGGGGCTGGGACTGGGGGTCAGGCTGGGCGGGGGCGGGGCTGCGGGGACTTGCGCGGGTGGGACCCTCAGGATGAAGGCTGGAGTGGTGAGGACCCGTGGTGGGAGGAGGTCTGTCCGTCCTGACGCCTGCCCTGGTCCTCTCGCAGTGGCTACAAGAACGTGAAGAAGCAGCCCACGGGCCTGAGCAAGGAGGTAACTCCCTGGGGTGGGGGGCACGTGGAGGGCCGTGGGTGTGGGGCCGTCCCGAACGCTGCCTGTGCTCCCGCACCTGCAGGATTTCGCGGAGGTCTGCAAGCGGGAAGGAGGCGACCCCGAGGAGAAGGGCGTGGACCGGCTGCTGGGGCTGGGGAGCGCCAGGTGCGAGCAGGTTTCCAGGGGAGGGCAGAATTGCTCGGGTGAGGCGGGCCCTTGACGGACTGTCTTCATCGCCGTGTTCCTGCAGTGGCTCCGTGGGCCGCGTGGCGATGTCCCGAGAGGACAAGGAAGCCGCCAAACTGGGGCTGTCTGTGTTCACGGTAATCCCCCGCCCCGCCTGACCGCAACAGGGGCCAACAGGGGTGGCGCAGGGCGGGGGCACTGAACGTAGCTCCCCGGGGCGCTGCGGGGCGTGATGTGGGGCCGGCCCTCAGACTCTTCCCCAGAGCGCGATTCTCCCGCAGCATCACCGCGTAGAGAGCGGCGGGCCCGGGACCTCGGCAACCTCGGCCAGGAGGAAGCCGCGGGCGGAGGATCAGACGGAAAGCAGGTGAGGCTGCACCTACTGGGCGAGCTGCGCGCCGGAGGGGGTCTCGGGAGGACCTCAGGGGCTCCCGCTCCAGCAGGTGGCAGCTTCTCTTGGCGCACCGGCCCGGCCGGTGGCCTGCCCTACTTTACTTCCTGTCCCACTTACTCCTAGGTTTTTCTCTAGGGGAGTTTCTCGGGTCACCCTTGAAGAGAGGTCCTAAGTACTGGCAGTGGTCGCGGGCTGCGCCGTGGGAGGGCGCTCAGGACCTGCAGCGGGGCCTTTTCCTTCCATGGGTGGCACCTCCAGGGCTTCTCTTGGGTGGTGAGCCTGGGCCTGACCCCAAGAGTGGCCTGGTGGGTGCAAGTAGGAAGGTGTCAACCTGTCAAGGGCACAGCTGGGGTGTAACAGGGCCGTGCTGTGGAGATAGGGATATCGCATCAGTTTCTAACCCAGGGCAGCCACTGGCCACCTGACTGCATTACTGAGGAGTGGAATTGGTAGTCTGATTTAACAGATTTAAAGACGCACTTGTGGGTGGTGGCTTCATCTCCTGGTTGGGGTCTGTGTTCACTCTCTTGGCCTGCAAGACTAGGGTCTGAGGTGCGCCTTGTATCCTTGTAGCTCTGAGAGCCACAGGAAAAGCAAGAAGGAGAAGAAGAAAAAGAAAAAGAAGAAACACAAGAAAGAGAAGAAGAAGAAAGACAAAGAGCACAGGCAGCCAGCTGAGGCTGCCTCCTCTCCCACATCTCCCGAGAGGTATGCCCTGGTCCATGTCTGCCTCTTGTGGGTGGGAGCCTGGTTGACTCCTTCTGAGTGACTGCCCTTGGTCTCCCCAGGCCCAGGCACCACCACGACTCCTATTCCAACTCCCCCTGTTGTAAGAGGAGGAAGCGGGGACACAGTGGGGACAGGAGAAGTCCGTCTCGCAGGTGGCATGACAGAGGCTCTGAGGCCTGATGGCTGGACCCTGCTCACTGCTATTGTGGGACCCTGAACTCTCCCTTTGCCTTGCTTGCCTCCTGCCTCGGAAGCCCCTCGTGTGTGGGTGAAGCCCGGGGCTGCTCCTGTGGAAGTGGCTCTGGGCACCAGCCTGTGGGGCTAATGGCTAGACAGCTAGCTCTGGAAAACCTCCAGGTTTCACATAGCGGGGATGGTCCCTGGCTTGCCCTGTGAAGGTGAACCTGCCCAGAGGTACCAGTAGAAGCGGGACTCCCTCTGCCAGTAGAGACAGCAGCCATGGGCCTATGAGCGGTCTAACTGTGGCCAAGTATGGTGACCTCTATTTTTCCTTATATTGACTCTTTGTATTTCAATAAATATATTTTAAAAGGAAGGTGTATCATCCTAATTGGAAGGTCAGTGTCAGGAGTTAAATGAGATCCCACTGGGAGGTTGGAGCTGGGGTCTGTCTTCCAGGAGTCTGAGGCCTGGTGATTTTTTTTTTTTTTAGTTTCGCTTTTGTTTCCCAGGCTGGAGTGTAATGGCACTATCTCAGCTCACTGCAACCTCCGCCTCCCAGGTTCAAGCGATTCTCCTGTCAACCTCCTGAGTAGCTGGAATTACAGGCGCCTGCCACTACTCCCAGCTAATTTTTGGTATTTTTTAGTAGAGACGAGGTTTCACTGTGTTGGCCAGGCTGGGTCTCGAACTCCTGACCTCAGATGATCCACCCGCCTTGGCCTCCCGAAGTGCTGGGATTACAGGCGTGAGCCACGGCGTCCATCTGATTCTCAATGTCCTGGGGGAATGTAGTCCTCCCGTGTGTGCCCAGAGCCCCACCAAAACCCAGAGAGGGCCGAGGCCATGGAAGCGGGTGCTCAGCTGGCCATGTGGGAACCTGGGGCAGAGAGCCCTATCCCTGCAACAGGTGAGGTCAGGGACTGCAGTCTGTGGAGGCACAGCCTCAATTGGGTGTGGGGGTTGGGGGACTCCACCAACTGCCTGCTGCCCCAACCCCCAGGTCTGCTTCTCCCGGGCCAGTGGGGTGGGTGTCCCCTCTGCCTGGCCCTAAGAAAGATCAGGGCTGTTCAGGATGTGTGTGGCCACCAGACTGCATGGCATAAAGATGGCACCTGGGCTGCATCATAGTTCACTGCAGCATTGCAGTTTTGGGATCAGAGGCATGAGCTCCCTCGCCTGGCCTATTTCTGACTTCAAAGGAAGTTAAGCAGACCTTCCTCAGGGCCCTGGCCAAGGTGTGGCTCCTGTGGCTTTGACCTCTGCCCTCACCCTCACGTGGCTACTGGAGTGGAGACTGCTGTTTTGGGTGCTGTCAAGGGGGATGAAGGTTGTTGGGACTCTGCCCAACAGAAGGCAGACCTTAGACCTGCTGATGGCCACATCCCACAAACAGGTACCCCCAGACTGGCAGCTCCCTGCTGCATGGCATCTTGAGGAGAGTTGGGGGCTGTGCCCACTCAGGAACCATTCCCCGGTTGGCACAAAGCACTATGTATGCTAGCAGTAGCCCTGCCCCATAGCCAGTTATACAAAGCGGGTTCAGCAGCAGGCCGAGGGAGGGACGGAGGCTGAGGTCTTCCATGGTGCCTGCTGACCCCTGCCCTGTGTGGCCCAGTTCTCACTGGCTGGGCCCAACAGGACTGTGAACAGAGACCAAGGTCAGTGTGGGCAACCATGCTGGAAGAGCCTCTCACACAGACACAGAGAAGTGCCCGCACACTCAGAAGGGGACATGGAGAGGGTGTGGACTCAGGTGGTGGCCCTAGGCAGTCACCTGCACTTCCTAAAGCTGGCTGATCCACCATCTCCTGGGGGCAGTATGCCTACGTGGAAGCACTGGAGAGCCGGCGAAATAGTTAAGAGATTTTATTCTAATAGCTATAATTACAGTGCTTGTTTGTCGAAATGAAAACTGAAAACAAGTATACAAAACAGTTGATTACTAATCGTGTATTGAAAGCAGTAAGAGGTTCCACGACACCAAATAGACCAGTTCTGAGGTTTCCCCAAGATAAATTTAACAGCTCCAGCTTCTTCAGTGTTTATCAAAATACAAAAGAAAAAAGTAGAAGTTGTCTTTTTCGATGGCAAATCGGACCCTTGCAGGCTGAGGGAGAGAAAGCTACATCACACACAGAGGTGGGGTGCTCCCAAGGGGCTGTGGGTCTAGGTGGACCGCCTGCCCGGCTTGCACGCGCTCCTGCTGGTGAGGCCCCAGACATCCTGCCAAAGTGTCTGAGCGAGCACGAGGGTTGGGGACGACGGACCCACTCTGGCCACACGGTGACCGAGGGACAGATGGGGCCCTGTGTCCCATAGGCTGCCTGAAGGTGGGTGGGGCGGCCTGCGGGAGAGTGGGGTGGCTGTGGGCTCCCAGCCTGGCCCCTGGGAACCGTGGGAGCACAGGGACAAGCACATGGCTATGGAATGCAGGGTGACCCAAGTACAAGCGAGTTGCGGGGATCTCTACTATGACCATGCAGAATTGATCGCGGTCTGCTGCGCCACCACATGTTCCTGAGGGGAACAGCTGGGCTGGTGACCGGCATCCAGGCCATAACTGCAAATCTATGCTAGGCGGGGTCTCCCTTCTGTGTGTTCAAGTGTTCTTGACTTGGATTCTTAACTATTTTAAAAAATGCACTGAGTTTGGGTTAAAAACCAACCACCAAAATGGATTTCAACACAGCTCTAAAGCCAAGGGCATGCCCGGCTCTCCCAACACAGCGACTCCTGGAGGCCAGGTGCCCATGGGCCTACATCCCCTCTCAGCACTGAACAGTGAGTTGATTTTTCTTTTTACAATAAAAAAAGCTGAGTAATATTGCATAGGAGTACCAGAAACTGCCTCATTGGAAACAAAAACTATTTACATTAAATAAAAAGCCTGGCCGCAGGCTGCGTCTGCCACATTTACAGCACGGTGCGATGCACACGGTGACCAAACCACGGAGGCAGCTTCTGGCACTCACACCACGAGCCGCACGTTTGCCACATGAGAGTAAAGCAGAGGGCAAGAGGAGTGAGAGGGAGGGGGGTCGCATTCACTTCTGGTTCCGGAGCTGATTGGACAGCCAGTCCAGTCCTTCATAGAGCCCGTCACCGCTGGTGGCGCAGGTGGCCTGAATGTACCAGTTCCTGTGGCGTAGGGAGTGCAGCCCCAGCTTGTCTGTGATCTCAGCTGCATTCATGGCGTTGGGGAGGTCCTGGGGGAAGGAAGGGTTGGTGGGAAGAGCTGTCCCCAGGACAGAGAAAGGGGCCCCACCAGCCTCCAGTAACCCCTACCACCAGGCGCCCTGGAGGAACCCATGCTGGCGCCTCATATTACCCAGGCTGGCCCGGATGCCTACCTGCTTGTTGGCGAACACCAGGAGGACAGCATCCCGGAGCTCGTCCTCGGCCAGCATTCTCATGAGCTCCTCACGGGCCTCGTTCACGCGCTCTCTGTCATTGCTGTCCACCACGAAGATCAGGCCTACAAGGCAGCCAGTGTCAAATGGTCATGGGAACACAGGCCCCTTGCAGCATCTATGGGCATCGATGCTGCATCTATGGGCTGGCCCCCGTCTCTAGAAGCAGGAGGGCCCATGGGACCAGGCCCCAGCCACTCACCTTGTGTGTTCTGGAAGTAGTGGCGCCACAGGGGCCGGATCTTGTCCTGGCCACCCACATCCCACACAGTGAAGCTGATGTTCTTGTACTCCACGGTTTCCACGTTGAAGCCTGGGTGCAGGATGCAGGGTGAGGCCTTGTACCTTGGCCCAGTCCAGCCCAACCCACTCCCTGCTGGCCCCCACCTCACCTATGGTGGGAATGGTGGTCACGATCTCACCCAGCTTAAGCTTGTACAGGATCGTGGTCTTCCCCGCAGCATCCAGGCCCACCATGAGGATGCGCATTTCTTTTTTGCCAAAAAGGCCCTTGAAGAGGTTGGCGAAGATGTTCCCCATATTTGTGGACAGGTGGAAGGACACTGGCCAGGGACACCTGGAGAGACGAGGTGCTCCATGTCTGGTTCTGTGCTGCCCAGCAGCAGTTGCTCAGAGCCCACCCACCCAGGGACACACCACTGCCTCACCCCACCTCCTGGAAACCTTCAGGGAAACAGGGAAAGAGCCCTGCCTCCCAAGCCCCCCAAATCCACCTCAGGATGGGGGCTGAGGGAAAACGGCTGAGTCAGAAATTGAGAAGCTGTTGCCCTCACCTTGGGAAGCCATCCCCACGACTGCATGGCCAGAAAGGCTGCCTCATCCCAGCCTACGCAGGAGGGGACGCTGGCTGCCTGAGGACTGGCTTCCAGGTGCGTGCAAGGCTCCTCTACACCCCAACACAGAACTCACTCTGCTTCCCCACACTCACAAGGACCAGAGCACACAGGGCCAGGCCAGACACAGCAGGACACCTTCAGGGACACACTCCTATGAGGAAACGCCTCGATGGGGCACGCACACCATGTGTGCCCCACACTGCAATGGTAGGGGTTCCCTCAGCAGAACACAAATATCAGGGACAGCAATTAAGTCGACTGGCTGGCACCCACCATCAGAGCCCTGCAGAGACTCCAGCAGGAAGGGCCTCCAATGCCCAGACGCCTCTGTAAGGACACTGAAGCTGTTAGGCTTTGGCCTCACTGCCCAGCGGGCACTTTCACGAATCAGGTGATTTTATTCCCAACAGGGACTTTAGAAAAAACTGGTCACTTTCTGAAACACTGACTGCTTCTTCACTGCACCCGCAGGGGGGGCTTACCCTGAGTGAAGAAGGCTTCTGCCTTCAAGAGGACATGCAAGGAGCCTGTGACCACACCCACCCCTCATCAGACCTCCTCCACCAGGGGTTCCATATGGAGGCAGCTTTTGGCTAAATCATGGCCATGACTGACTGCTGGTGACTTTCTCATCCAGTCACCCCCGCGCACTACTTCAAGGAAATGCCTCTTCTCCATTTCTCAACATTGGCGAGGGCCCACACATGCCTGCGTGTTTCAGTGGGTGTGAACTGGCCGCCCACGTCTGATTTGACACTGCCATCATCCCAGACAAGCCGCAGAACTTCAAGCTGGATCAGTGTCCTCTGGACACTTTGCTCTTGGTTTTGAACATGTCACCTATTCTGAAACTTAAATGAATTCTGAAATTTATAAGGACCTTCACTGTAGTGTTCCCTTTTTGGGGATAGCCATGTTTTCTAAGCCCAGAGGAAGACCACCACCCACAGAACACAGAAGAGCCTGAATACATGCCCTCTCAGTCCACTCCTGCAACCACTGCCAATGAAGACACCAAAATGACACATACACCTTGAAGGGCAGAGAGAAAAGGGAGGAAGACCTTGGACGTGATGACTGACCAGGCAGAGAAAGCTGGACCACCTGGGACCCAACGGATGAAGCTGGGACTGTCTAGGGCAGGAATGTCCAATCTTGGCCACCCTGGGCCACAATGGAAGAATAATTGTCTTGGACCACACACAAAATATACTAACACAACAGCTGATGAACCAAACCAAAACAAACCCCCCCTCCCCAAAATATCAATGTTTTATTAGAAATTTGTGTTGGGTCAGGTTCAAAGCCATCCTGGACCACATGCGGCCTAAGGGTTGGACAAGCTTGGTCTAGGGGAGCAGCTGCAGCAGGGTTTAGGCCTGCGCTAAGCCATGACAACACACTTGAGCCATGAAATTCCAGAATAATTCCTGAGAGTCCTATATGCCCCAGCAGATCCACACACAAGCAACTGGAGCTCCATCCCCACCCCCTAAAGAGACTGGCCTGTCTGCCTTTGAAAGGCCACCAACATAAGAGACCCAAATATAAAAGGAATCTGGAAGGAGGCAAGCAAGACAGGAGACTGAAGACAGAAGACTATTTTAAGATATCAACTAACGGAAACCCTAAAAGAAAGAACGTATGAAATTACAGGGTGAAATTTTTCTGTGTTCCAGAGCGGGGACCCAGGGCCGAAGCACAAAGCCAAGGACCTAGATGAGACCCACTAAAGGTTCAAGGTGGACTCCAGAATGCCCAGAGGCAAATGACACCTCGGTTGCCCCAGAGAATGGAAGACTCTGAAACAGTGCTTTCAAAACCCTTAGAACATGACCTTTAATTCTATACCCAGCCAAAGTATCCAACAAGTGTTAGGGGAGAATGAAAATAACTCCCAAACCGCAGGGCCTCAGACCTCTCACGTGCTCCCCGCAAGAAGCTCCCCCAGGGATCCAGGGAGAGGATGCAAGCCCACAGCAACGTGGAGAGAGAGCAGCAGCCTAGCCAACTCCCTCAGACTGGAGCAGGAGGTGGACACCTGCAAGAATGGGGCACACCATCTACGTGCTCTTGTATTATGGAGTTGGGCAACTCTGGGCAATGGGGAAAAACTAATGACAGGTTCGCAGGAAAAACTCAAAAACATGAAATGGAACAAAAAGAGGGCCTTTTATGAGTTACTCCAGGAAAACATATGGTGGACGATACTCAGGGAGTCCTGATGTTATTACTGGGGTGTTGGAAAGCTAAGGCAAGGGTGTGTGGTATCAAAGGCTTGTTAACTTTACAAGTTAACAAGTCTAGAAGGACTTGACCCCAGCACTGTCCACGATCCACACATGCCGGCGCTTGGGAGAATTGCAGCTCACTGCAACCTCCCAGGCGCAATCTCGGCTCACTGCAACCTCCGCCTCCCAGATTCAAGAGATTCTCCTGCCTCAGCTTCTGGAGTACCTGGGACTACAGGCATGTGCCACCATGGTCAGCTAATTTTTTTTTTTNCTCTATCTTACTCCGTCTCACTGTTCCTCTCTGTGTGTGTCTGTGTCTCTGTCTCTCTCTGTGTCTCTGTCTCTATTTCTTTCTCTCTCTGTCTCTCTCTGTCTTTCTCTCTGTTTCTCTTTCTCCTCCAGCGTGCCTCCAAACCTCTCCCTTCTTGTAGGTCTTTCAGTTTGTGTATTTCCTCTGCAAGTCTGGCCTGTGCCCTGGCTCCTGGGAGCAACCCCGCCGCTGGCCATTGTTGGAGTCACCCTAGAATGCCCGCTTTCCTGTCCAGGGAGCAGAAGGAGGAGGGATACCCGAATAACCCCACAGGCTCAGTCGTGCTTCAGCCCCAGATCGTCCTCCTGGCAGTAAGTGGGAAGGACCCTAGCGTCCACGTGAGGCGCTGTTCCCACCGTGTGCACAGATAAGAATGTCAGGCTGCGCCAGGCGGGAGACTCTGTCCCACTCCGGACTCATCTGCCCTCCCCCAGACCACTCCTGTACCTTTGTCCAGCACAGGCCCGAAGATGGCCAGGCTGTCATGGACGGTGGTGCAGTTCCACCGGCGGCCACGGAACTGGTGCTGGCACTCCTGGATGCCAATCTTGATGCCCTCGGCCACGCTGGGCATGATCTCCACGTAGTTCCTGCAGAAGCGGAGCTGCTTGGGGACCAGGCCTGGGATGCTGGCGCACAGGATGGGCTGTGAGCCCAGGGAGGAATACTGTGGCCCGACAGCCAGCGACCTGCAGAGGGCAAGACCTGGCGGTGAGTGTGGGGCTGGGACAGTGACACAGATGAGCAGGCTACAGACCCTTTGCTCTGGGGCCTCAAGTGCATTTGTGTTGGGGGTCGGCGAGACTCAGCTTCCACCATGAAGGAAATCCGATTTCTTATTTTGCAAGTAAGATAATTTTTACTTAAAATTCCAATTAAAGATTCTCTATGGCCTCTAAAATAATGTTCATAAACCATGCCTTCTAATTTTTTTTTTTTTTTTTTTTTTTTGAGACAGGATCTCTGTTCCTGTTGCCCAGGCCAGAGTGCAGTGGTATGATCATGGTTCACTGCAGCCTCCAGATTAGCTGGGACTACAGGCACACACCACCACAGCCAGCTAATTTTTATTTTTACATTTTGTAGAGACAAGGACCTGCTATGTTGCCCAGGCTGGTCCCAAACTCCTGGCCTCAAGTGACCTCCCGCTAGAGCCTCCCAAAGTGCTGGGATTACAGGCATGAGCCACCTTGCCCAGCTCTTAAACCTATATGTTATACATGAAGTGCTTGACACAATGCTGTGTGTGGAATAAATACTCAATGCTGGCTATTTAATTTTTTCTAGATGTTTTGATATCATCTATGTGTTTTTCTGTATGTTTTATCTGGAAGTCTGATTTTACAAGGCCAGGAACCTGACCTGCCCTACCCCCAATACTCAGCTCAGAATCCAAGTTGTCCAGATCTGTAATAGGACATGATGCAGCCCCGCATTCCTGCTCAGTACAACTGCCTGGGCCTCATTCACACCAGGTTGACCTGGAGCCCATTGGGGGACTGAGGGCTAGAACCTGAGAACTCAGGCCGGGGACTGGGTCAGGTGGGGACTGCCCAGAGGAGGGATGCCTTTGGCTTTAGGATTGGAGGAGGAGACCTGGTTTCCGGGATGTAGGCGTGACCCAGCACAGAAATCACCGTGGAACTCAGACCCATCCTGCCAGCCCGCAGGCCGGCTTTTGGCTATGTACCCCTAGATGTAAACACGTGTCCACAGTGAGACGTGTTCAGGAATCTTCCCAGGCCTTTGAGCCTGAGAGCAGGAACTTGGACGCCACCCAAGCATCCGTCAATAGGAGAGTGAATAAACAAATGAAAGCCGCCTCTAGGGTGCCACCCTGCTCAGAAAACCAAAGGCATGGGCTCCCGTGAGCACGTGGGGAGGAGGGGCTCAACCGTGAGATGTTCCTGGGGCCCTCTGCATCACCCAATCTGAACTCAAGACCAGGCAACACTCATCCGCAGGAGAGTCAGCACCGTGGCGACCTCACTCCTCGTTTTCTAGGTCCCAACAGCTCCCAGGCTGTGCTCTGCTTTGGCAAAAGACATTCGACATCTGTGCCTTTTAAATTAATGTAATTAAGTTTAAAATTAATTAAAATACAAGAAATGTAAAACTCAGCCCTTCAGTGGCACCAACCATGCTTCATGTGTGGCCCGTGGCTACCCTGAATGGGACAGTTAGATAGGGAATGTGCCTGTCATCAGGGAAGCTCTGCTGGGCCAGCCTGGCCGAAGTGCTCTGTGTTTAACTGGGATGTTGGTTACATGAGTGCTTCACATCAGAACGAATTGAGCCATGTGCTTAGGGTCTTCCATTTTGCTGTACAAAATACACCTCAATTTAAAGAAATCACCAGGTCCTTTTGGGCACTGGTGGAGGTGGGTGGAGAGAGAGTTCCTCATGCTTACGACCACCTGTCGATGTGTCCACTGGATCCAACCAGTCTGGATCTCTTTAGTAGAGACCCAGCGTTCAGGGTCCCCAGTATGTCTACCCTCTGGAGATCTGGCCTCCCTCTCCCTGGTCACCTTCCCTCCTGTCTGGCCCCCATTTGAGTGCATAACCTCACGCCAGACCCCATGGGCATCCCCAGGCCACCACCCAAGCCTGCACCCCTGTGGTCTGTCCTTGCACAGTCGGCTCCCTTGTTCACTCCTTTATCCATTCACTATACGCAGGTACCCTGCCCCGGGTGTCCCTGCACACCCCCTCCACCGTTTTGTAGATCCCAGTACTCCCAGGAAGGCCAGCCCTGATGCAGGCTGGGTTGGTGTCCCTGCTGTAGGTAGCTGGACAGTCTTTTTCCATGTTTCCCTCCCCCATCCTCTCTCTTCCTTTGAGTCCCGGCCACTGGATGACCATCCGGGGTCCCTGGGGTATGGTGTGCACTGCCACTGCCCAAGCCCAAGTGGTGGTGGCCAGGGTCAGCTGTCTCTGATCTGGACTGTGGGAGAGAGGCCTCTAGACAGGAGAAGGTGGGTTGAACCAGGCCAGGGAGGTGACCATAGGGGCTGGACTCGTGGTTTTCAAACCATGCACCTCAGAGCACCCAGGAACCCCAGCAAAGGGGCCTTGAGGTGCCCATGTAGGGTAAGGCTGGGAGACCAACTGTCTGCTTAGCCCAGGACTGCAGGGGCTTCCTTTTTTTGTTTGTTTGTTTTGAGATGGAGTCTCACTCTGTTGCCCAGCCTGGTGCAGTGGTGTGATCTCGGTTCACTGCAACCTCCCCCTCCTGGCTCAAGCGATTCTCCTGCCTCAGCCTCCCGAGTAGCTGAGGTTACAGGTGTGCACCACCACACCTGGTTAAGTTTTGTATTTTTAGTAGAGACGGGGTTTTGCCATGTTGGCCAGGCTGGTCTCAAACTCCTGACCTCAGGTGATCCACCCGCCTTGGCATCCCAAAGTGCTGGGATTACAGGCAAGGGGCTTCCATTTTTAAGCCAGGGTGAGGTAAGGTGGCTGCCCCAGGTGAGGTGCCTCCATTCCATGAACCCAGATGCTTCCCCTTCACCCATTCTATGGCGAGACTCCATGTGGGATGTTACTTGCAAAACATCCAGCACTGGTTCAGGATGTGCCTGCTACAGTGTTTGGGACAGAGCAGACTGACGTAAGCATAAAAAGATAAGACAGATAGATAGAGAATGGAGAGGGTGGTGGGTGTGAGATAAAGCAGGCTGACTTCAGCGTGAGCTGTGGACACACAAGGCTTTGATGTCCAAAGGCTGCATCTTTTCCAGATGTTTGAAAATTTTCCTAATGGAATGTTGTAGGGGACAAACATTTGAGTGTCATGGCTGAGGCCTGGGAGTGTGTCTGAGAAGGGCTGGGTACCTAGGCTCCAGGGCCAGCCTGGCTTACAGCCAGAGAAGTGAGCAAGAGGTGTCCGAAAGAAGGAAAAACTTGAGTAGTTGAATGTCCTTGTTTACTTGGAGACTTAGAATGAGGAGAAACAAAGGAATCCACTTAGAGCTTGCTGCTTACAAAACAGGGACTGCCCTGGGGGATGTGGCCATTTCCAAGGTGCATCCCTTCTCCGAGGCTAGACGCTGGATTCATTTTGGGGGCTGTCACTCTGCCTACCCCAGAACACTATGACCAGCACGGAGCCAGGGTTACCTGGGCTCCCAGGCTCGGGGCTGGGAGGGGTTGCCTTTTCCCTGGTCTCTAGGGAAAGCAGAGAGGGGGACTCCCAAGTCTGAAGCCTCCGTTCTCAGGGTGCTGAGTCAGCCAGCTCTGTGCCCCTCTCACCCTCCTCCTGGGTGGACCCTGGCCCACCATATTCCTGAGTATGGCCAGGGTGCAGGTGGCCAGCTGCCATCCCAGAGGTGGCTCCAGCATCCCTGGCCTCTAACAGCTCTGATGGGTCCCCTCCCTTGACGGGCCCTTGTGGATCTGGGGTCAGGATGGGCTTCTCCTGCCTCCTGTGGACCAGAGGGCCCCTCTAGTTCCTTGAGTTGCTTCCTGAGAGATTTCTCCTTCTGACAGCACCAGGCCACCAGAAGGCCTGGGCCACAGACCCTGCCTGAGGAGGGTGGAAAGCTGGCAGGCAGAGGGGGAGCTCCTGTGGGGCCAGGAAATAGTACAGAGGAGGGCCCAGGAGGCTCACTGGGTCGCCAGATTTTGGTTGGGCCTTGAAGGATCAGTTGGGTCATTAAACAGAAAATCAAAAATAAGGCTGGGCACGGCGGCTCATGCCTGTAATCTCAGCACTTTGGAAGGCTGAGGCAGGTGGATTGCTTGAGGCCAGGAGTTCAAGACCAATCTGGGCAACATAGCAAGACCCCATCTCTACAAAAATACAAAAGTTAGCTGGGTGCGGTGGCACACACCTGTAGTCCCAGCTGCCTGGGAGGCTGAGGTGGAAGGATCACTTGAGCCCAGGAGGACAAGGCTACAGTGAGCTCTGATTACACCAGACTGGGTGATAGAGTGAGACCCTGTCTCTAAAAAAAATTAAAAATCTAAATTGCACAGGCATTATCCCTTCCCCAGCCCCCAAAAGCTCCTAGGATCCAAATTTCTAATCCAAGGAGAATGCAGATGCCTGGAATCCATCAGTGCTTGAGAAACCATGACCTGTAACTTCCTCCTCCCACACCCTGTGGGCCAGACTTGCCTGGGACAAGGGACAGACAGGCCTGTCTCAGGGTCTCGCCAGGGAGTATTGGCTGCAGTGAGTTGGGGAGGGGCTCTGCAAACGGAGAGTGAATAAGAACCCAGTCTTCGAGATAGTGTGTCCCCAGGGTCCTGTTCTCAGCACAGGTTCTCAGGATGCATCAAATACGATGCAACCTGGACTCCCAGATCCGACCTTGGAACATGAAAAGGACGCTCATGCCCAAACTGGGGAGGTCAGTCTGCATATTTTTTGTAGAGACAGGGTCTTGCAGCACTGGGAGGCAGCAGATACTCCCTCTCCCTTTCCTGCTCATGCTGGCATTTCCTGACCACCTCTGAGTTCCAACACCTAAGCTTCTCAGATCCAGAGAAGAAGAAGGATCTGAGGGCCAGGCTGCCACCTCCGGCATCTTGCTAGGCAAGCTCTAGGGACCTGAGCCACCGCTGTCTCCGCCAGACTATCGACATGGCCTTTATTATTTGTAAAATTTTATTAATTTACTGTTTTAGAGATGAAGTCTTGCTCTGTCATCCAGGCTAAGGGCTCACTGCAGCCTTGACCTCCAGGGTTCAAGGGATCCTCCCATCTTAGCCTCAGCCTTCCAAGTAGTTGGAACCACAGGTCTGTGCCACGATACCTGGCTAACTTCTGTATTTTTTGTAGAGATGGGGTCTTTCTATGTTGCCCAGGCTGGTCTTGAACTCCTGGACTCAAACCATCCTACCACCTTGGCCTTCCAAAATGCTGAAATTACAGGTGTGAACCACCGTGCCCGGCCACTGTGGTCTTTAGAGAGCTAGTCCCTCCTCTTCCCTCCTCCTGTGGCCTCTCCACCTTTCCAGCACTCTTGTCTCTGAAAGGGAGCCTTGCTGAAGCTGGTTGTTTCTCCCTTCCACTACCCAGCATTGCTCCTGTTACTACCGCCACCCAGCCCCTTACCTGGCCTCCGCCTGCTAGGCAGAGCTCACTGGTGACCTGACCACAGGTTCCAGTCATGTGGCTCCCCAAAACCCACATGACCTGCATAGGTGGCACTGGGACCTCCCAGAGCAGCAAGCCAAGGCTCAGGGAATGGAGCTTTGCCACAGCTACTGGCTAATACAGCAGAACAGGGCTTCCTGCATGCTGGCCTTCAGGGGCCGCTGCTTTCTAAGATCCTACAATGCCCTTCAAATGTGTTGATGTAGTTTGGATGTGTGTCCCCTCCAAATCTTATGTTGAAATGCAAACCCCAGTGTTGGAGGTGGGGCCTAATGGGTCCCACCCATTTAGGTCTCAGAGGCAGATCACTCGTGAATGGCATGGTGCCCTCCCTGCGGTAATGAGTTCATGCAGGAGCTGGTTGTTAGAAGGAGCCTGGCACCCTCCCCTGCTCCCTCTCCCGTGTGTGCACATGTACCCCCCCTTTACCTTCCACCATGAGTGGAAGCTCCCTGAGGCCTCAGCAGAAGTAGATGTTGGTGCCATGCTTGTACAGCCTGCAGAACCCTAAGCCAATTAAACCTTTTTTCTTTCTAGTCTCAGGCATTCCTTTATAGCAATGCAGAATGGACGAGTACATGTATGAAACCCCAGTTCCTGCAAAATAACATTTACAAACGAGTCAGAGATAAATGGCGCAAGTCACACAGAGCCTGGACAGCCTCCTTGCAGCTGATGACCCAAGACATCACAGGGCTTCCTGTCCCCAATGCAGCCCCCTTTCCACCCCAGGAGGCCACCCGAGGGCCATGGGTGGTGGCCCTAACTGTTGCACCTGCAGCTTTGGGACTGTTGGAACCTCAGTTTCCCCAGCTGAACTGGGTGGTCATGGTTTAGAGCAGGTTCCTCTAAAGGGTGGCCCCAGAAGCATGAGTGCCATGGGAACATGTGCTAGGTTCACCCAGGCTGCCTCTGGCTTGGACATTCTAAGGCTAACAGGGAAACTTCTATGGCTCTTGACTCTAAACTTGCGCCATGGCCATGTCTGTCTTCACGAGGACTCTGAGGGTCCTTGGGGGCTCCCTTGGGCCAAGTCTCTGGGGAGTCAGTCTTGCTGATAATCACCCTGGGGGGGCCAGGGACCTACCTCCACCCCAAAAAAGGGTCCCCAAAAGAGCAAGGTAGTAGCAGACTCTTAAAGCATGTGGGGGGATGGAAAGGGACATCAGGTGCCCGGAAGGTGACAGGCATGGACAGACCCTGAGCACTGGCTGTCAGTCCGTGGCTCCTGCCTGCTCATGGCCTTGGGCGGAGCAGCCACGAGTGGCCACTGTCCTGCCTGGTGCCCTAAGACAAGCGTGGCCCCAGCCAGCAGTCAGGGCCAGGAGCTCCCACTTGGGCTTCTGATGAATTCTCCAATCTCTCCTTCGACCTCTCCCACGCTTTGTAGGCATGCAAACAAGTGTCTGGTCAGGGACGAAGGGTCCTTGCTGAGGGTCACTCACACAAAGAACCACAGGTAAGCACTTGGGCGGCGCGAGAGGGAGGGAGGGGGCGGTGATCTTGTCAACCGTCACTCCCTACTCACTTCCTGGATGGATGCCATCGATCTGGATCTCAGTGAGGTCTGGGCCCTGCCTCGGGGCGGTGGGAACAGCAGGGGCAGGAAGGCTGGGCCCAATCCCCCCGGGAGAGGCTGAGGCCAGCCTGCCCTCCCTGACCCCATGCCCTGCACCCCGAGCCTGTGATTCACCGGATGGGGAATTCATTCCCTTTCCCCTCTCACTGCCAACACCACAGTGTCCCAGGAAGAGTCCATGTTTCTCACGTCCAGCCGCCACACAGCTGAGTGGCTGGAATTCTAACTGCCCAACTGGATGGGACACCAGATATCCCTCTGGCCATGCAAAATCAGTGTCCCAAGGGAATGTGCCCCTGCTCTTCCAATATCTCCAGCCTCTCTTGCTCTGTCCCCTTTCCCTGGAATCCCAGCTCTGGAGTGAACGGCAGAGCTGGGCTAGCAGATCGCAGCACTCCAGCACCACAAGGCCTACTGGAACCATCGTGTAATCATCCAGAAGTCCCCAGAAACGGAGATGATGCTTAGTGAGTTTTCAAAAACGGAACACAAACTGTTTCTATTCTTAGAAAAACAAAAAGTTGAAAAAGTTGATAAGATCACAGACTTGTCTTTCCTTCCAGATTTTCACAAATGCTGTTAGGTTCTTTTTTTTTTTTTTTTTTTTCCCCAATAATAGTTTGTTTTGAAGGGGAGGCTGTCATATTCACTCAGAACACACACAAATGTAGTTTTGTAAAATGGCCCCAGTCTCTAGACCCATGGCTCCCACCGGTGGCCAAAGTCACAGAGCCATGCCTGCAGCCCACAAGCACTAATGGTTTTTCTTCCTCACTCCCTCCCTTCTGTCGAAAGGCCAGGCAGCTCGCCAGAGGTACGGCAGAGACGCTGGCTGTGACATGCAGGGGAGGAAGGAGGCTGGCCCAGGACCACAAGGCAGGCGGTAGGCTAGCCCAGTCCAGACCATGCTGGCCTCTCCGGCTTGGTTTTGTCCCATGTGCAATTTCCCATCTTATGTGGTGGCACTGGAGGTGCTACCTAATCCCTATGGATGGAGGCTCAGGGCAAAGCGTGGAGGCCTTCTCGCAGCCACACAGCTGTGGGGATCCTGAGTGGCCATCACATCCAGCCTCCACTATTCCCGTGCAAGTCCTTCTGAGGCTGGCAGGCTCTTAGGTTTCTCAAGTCCAGGCCTGGTGTCTTTCAGCAGTAAAATTTAGCAAACTCAGAGCACCCATGTACCAGGGGCACAGCTCTGTGCTTGCATGTTTGCTGGGGGCGTGGGGACCTCACAGTAATGCTCCACCCAGGTGTGTGGACAGGAGGCCTGGAAGGCAGGCATGGGCTTCAACTAGGGCCCTGTTACTCATTTGTTTGTTTGCTCTTTCTCTCTTTCCCCTCTGGGGCCTCAGTTTCCCCATCTGCCTAAAGGGGTTATGGACCCCTCTCCTACCTGAAGCTCTGAGAGAAGAGGGGAACAGTGCGTGGAATGGGGGCACTGCTCTCAGGCCCTGCTGCCCTGCTGGATGTCATCTCAGCCTCCTCCTGGCCTGAGAGGGACCCAGTGCACCCCACTCGCGGGCCTGCCAGGGCTGCCCCTCCAGGATGCAATTTGTGCCCTGAGCCCAGCTGGCCACCTCCTGGGACCCCTCTGGCTCCAGTACAGCTGCAACACAGGCAGGTATGGAGGACCAGGGCAGGTGCGTGTCTCTGCCATAGAGGGTCCTGCTTGGGCCAGTGGGCTTCCCCTCTGTGGGGCCTCTGGAGCAAACATCCTGTTCCAAATCTTTGTCTTCTTAAGATCAGGGCCACTCCATGGGCAAGGATAAGGTTTCCTTCCTCAGACCTGAAGCTCAGAGTGTTTGCCTGTTGGTGGATGACATCCCAGCTCACTCAGGCTGAGACTTCCCAAGGGTGCCCACCTGCCCGGGAGACCCCTGAGGCTCTGGCTTCTCCTCACACCCAGTGGTGGAACTGCAGCTGCCTGGAAGACCACTCTTGGCAGCTCAAGCACCTTGTGAGCTGGCTAGGGTCCCCAGGATTTAGAGCCCCCAGGTCCCTCCTGGGTGTCGGCACCCCTTCCCAGTCCAGGCTGCCCAGCCCTGCCTGGAGCTTTCCCAACCCGCACCTCCTCCTGCCCGCCGGCCCAGCTGGGATTACTGACACATACTTTGAACGAGTCCCAGCAGGCACAGCGGCTCCTGTGCCCGCGGCCACGCACTTGCCAGTTTCCCTGGGCGGCAGCGGCACGTTTTGCCGGGGAAGGAATGTGGAAGCAGCAATGTGAGAGACACCTCCAGGGTGTCACCTGGGGAGGCCAGTAGGGAGGCCAAGGAGGAGGCCATGTGCCCCTCACCAGCCTCAGGGTTGTAACCAGTGAGGGGTGGGGTGGGGTGGGGGATTGTCCAACATTAAAGTGCACAGCCTGGGCCATGAAGCAAGACTCCATCTCAACAAAAAATAAAAAACATTAGCCAGGCGTAGTGGCATGAGCCTGTAATCCCAGCTACACACAAGGGGCCAGGATGGGAGGATTGCTGGAGCCCAGGAGGTTGAGACCAGCCTGGGCCACATGGTGAAACCAGTCTCTACAAAAATACAAAAATTAGCTGGGCGTGGTGATGCGTGCCTGTGGCCCCAGCTACTCAGGAGGCTGAGATGGGAGGATCGTTTGAGCCCATGAGGGTCGAGGCTGCAGTGAGCCGAGATCACATCTCTGCACTCCAGCCTTGGTGACAGAGTGAGACCCTGTCTATGGGGCTGTACAGGTCTCCTTTGTGAATGACATTCTTTTCCTTCAGCCTCGGTAGCTGCAGCTCAGCACTTCCCAGGTACCATTCGGGGCACTGGCTCTCATCCCTAGGGAGCCTTTTCTCTTCAGGAGCCAGAACCAGCCTCCTTGGCACCTGCAACCTCTGCCCCAGCCCCGCCCCTTGAGCCACACAGAGTCTAATCCTTCTTCCCCAACCAACTGCCTTCAGAGACATGAAGTGGGTCTTCTGAACAGAAACAGCAACGCAGTCCTTCAACTACTCGTAAAGGGGGCAAGTTAGAAGACTCGCGTTTTGGTCAAAAATCCAATGGATAAGGGCTACAGGCAGTGGTCCACATTGAGAGACCTCCCCACCCCCATCACTGCAGGTGTGGCTTCAGGCTGGCTTTCTCAGACTAGAGTCCCAACAGAGGGATGCTGTTGGTTTGTTTTTAAATTTCCATTATTACAAAATCCACAGGAATGGTTGCAGCACTGTCAAACCGCTACAATGTCACCAAATCCTTTTTAAATTCCCAATTTCTGTTCTGGTTTCTTCATGGACAGATGGTCAAGCGTTCACATTTGGGCTCTGCACGGTAGGCCCCACGTTGAGAAGCCCCAACGGGGTCCCTTGATGGAGATGGCACGAGCCCTGTTGCCTGCATCTTGGGAGGGCTGCTGGACACTGGAGCTTCCCTCCTCACAGCATGGCGATGTGCACAAGGGACTCAGTGGAAGAAGTGGCCACTGAGTGGTCACCACTTCTAAGACTAGGCTGCTGTGACTGTATCTACTCATCCTGTTCTCCCTGCTACAAAGGATTCCAGGAGGCTTATGCGAAGCAAACATCATTGGAACAAGCCTCTTGAGTCAGAGGGGCAGCTGGCCTCAAGGGCCCAAGTTGGCCAGTGCCTGAGGTGCCAGCGCCAGGCAGGAGGAGCTTTTGTGCTCTGAAAGGGCGGTCCCTGTGGTGGCTATGGATCTGTGGCCACTCCTGACCGTCACCCTCAGGAGGGGTTTGTGTGTGGGCAGCTCTGAGGGGCAATGCCACCCCAGGGCCCTGAGATCCCACAGCTCTGGGAGGGCTGGCCTGATGACTCCACTCAACTCGTTTCATGAGTTTTATTTACTAGTGACTGCTGTCCTCAGTGCCAGAGGCAGAGATGAGAGACAGAAACTGCAAAAGACAGAGAGACAGAGATTAAAAGAGATAGAGTGATAGAAACAGGCAGAGAGAGACAGACGGACAAAGAGTGAAAGAGGCAGAGACAGACACAGAGAGATAGAGACAGAGATGGGCAGAGACAGATACAGGGAAGAGCCAGACAGACAGGGAGAGACTGAGAGACAAAGGTATGGAGACATGGAGGAACAGAGACAGGGAACAGAGAAACAGACAGAGAGACACAGACAGATGCAGGCAAAGGGGGAAGGAAGAAGGGGCTAGGGTGAGGCCGGGCCTGTGGAGGGAGTGTGCCAGTCGCAGGCTAATGTGGAGGCAGGGCAACTCCAGGAGTGGCACCCATCCCTCCTATCATGAGGCCCTTCCCATCTGAGCTTTTGGGTACCCTGGGCCATGTCCCTGCCCTGCCCAACTGGCCCCTCTCAGTCCCCGAAACACCCGTGCTGCAGTCACCTGCCCACACGCCGCACATGTCTGCCTGACCCATCATTCCAGCTGAGCTCCTTCCCTCCTGCACCCCTTCCTGGCTCCTGCCCCCTAAGCTGCCTCTTCACCTGACCCGTCTTCCAGTCAAGCTGTCTCCCCACCACAGTGAGGCCCATCAGGACTGAGGACACGGGGCGAGGTGCCTGGCGGTGGTGTGGTGCAGACACTGGCTGAGTAGGGCCTCCAGGGGTGCCAGCCCTCCAGCCCATGAAGGGCTGGGATGAGGGGCTGAGCTCTTGTGCCCAGGAGGTTGTTTGTACCCATGAGTGTGTAGGATAGTGGGGAGCCTGAAAGTGTCTACATGTTTTGTCGAGGGCTGTGTGAGGTGCCCTATAAAAATGGAGGTCACGATGTGTTTCTGTCATAGTGACAAGCTCGAGGTCCAGAGGGATGTGAGGGGGACCCTGGAGGGGGCATGAGTGAGGCTGTGGAGCAGGTCAGGGGCAGGGAAAAGGCTGAACACCACCCACACTGCACTTCCCTGGGACAACCGGGGTGGCCATCTATAGGCAGCCAGGCCTCTGTGCTCAGGAGCCCACAGTCCAGCAGGAGCTGGTGATGGCCGGGCAGAAGGAACGGCCTGAGAGGGAGAGCAGGACTGGGTGAGGGGCGGAGCTTGCTGTGCTCTGACAGGCAGCAGGGGTGGCTATCGCCAGGCCTGGTAGCAATTCCAGGTGGCTGGGAGGGTGTGAGTCCCAGGGGAGGGCCAGGACTGAGAACGGAAGCAGGAGGTAGCCGTGGCGGGAGTGCCACAGCCCAGTCTGGTAAAGGCAGCAGAGGGACTTGAAAGATGAACAAAATCCAATTGCGAGCCCCAAAATGGGCTTGGACCCTGGGGAGGTGGTGGCGGGAGGCACAGGCCTACGTCTAGGGTCCTGGTGGGGTCCCTGGGGAGATGACAAGATGCCATTAACCCAGACATGGGAAGAAGAAGGGAGAGGTGCTCAGAGTGCCCTGGAGTGCGGGCGTGCCCGGGGATTGTTCTCAGATGGGGCCTCGGTCTCCTTGCAGTGCAACTGCCCTGTCCTCTGTCCATGTGGGCTCTTCCATGAATTCTTGTTCCTGAGAACTCAGCTTAGAAGGGGTGTGCAGGGAGGTGGGGGTCACTAGGTTCCTGCCGTCTGTGGCCTCATGGGACGCAGGTGGTCAGGTGCATAGGCCTTGGTTTGGTCTCCTGCCTGGCTCCTGTCTGTCACTGGATGAGCTCAGAATGGATGCCCCTGGACATCTGTGCAGCTCTGAGCCATTCAGTGTTAGACCAGGCCCATCTCTGCATTTCAGACCCGCTCAGCCTTGGGACTGCTGGCATCTGCTGCATGGGTGTAAGACACCTCTGGGCCACCCAGCCCTGGGGAGGCAGGTGGCCCTTCACTCTCTCACAGTGCTGCTGGCCACACAGGGACACCTTTGCCTCTCCCTCTGACAACTTCAAAAGCCTAATTACCCTGATTTGGGCTGTTTCCTGGTTTGTTTCTCCAGGTGAGGAGATTCCCCTTCACTTTCACTTTCATGTGCTGGTGATGGTGGAGGGGGAAGAAGCAAGGGGCCAGCGGCTTCATGTTAGGGAGGGGCTGGGGGCGCAGGTGAGGAGTTACAGAGAGGCCACCCACCCCAGCCTGCTCTGCTCCACTGGGGCTCACCAGGAGCCCACCTGGCAGGGGCCAAGGTCCCTTCCTCCCCTGGTGATGCTTAATCTGGGGAGGATGCTGGGAGACAGGAGAAAGGAGGAGACGCTCTACTGGGTAGAAGACTCGGAGAAAGAGAGAGAATCTTCCCTGGCTATTAAACTGCAGGACACAAGTGGCAGGGGTCCAGCAGCAGGGGTCCTGCAGCGCTGTGTCCTTCTGTGAGTCTTCCTCCCTATGCTGCCTGTGTGCTGCTCACGCCTGGGGGAAGGCATGTCCTTGCTCCAGCACGAGCAGCCTGCCTGGGGGCAGAGAGGGGATCAAGAAGGGGGCAGACTTGTCCCCAGGAAGCCAGCCTCCCCCAAGCGGAGGCTGCTTCTCAGGAAGCAGAGAATCCCCAAGTGTGAGAACCCTACTGAGAACAAAGTGGGGGTGGGGATGGGGGAGGGGTCCTCACCACCCACCCACATCAGTGTCAGGTGGGGGTTCTATGTCCCCCTTCCCTGTGTGGCCAAAGGACTGTCCTGCACTCTTGATGGGAGGGTGGGGAGGGTACAGGGACTTCACTTCTCTGCTCCTCCTGGCTCCCCTGCAGAATACCTAAGTGTCCTGGAGGGTGTCTCAGGGTCCATTCAGAGTAGAACACACGGGGCCCAGGTGAAAGGGAGGTATACATGCGTATGAGGTGGATGGGGACCGAGGCTAGGAACCCTCAGGGCCGACAGGACAAAGATCCTAGGGCGCAGGGTTGCCAGGAGGCTGGCGACATTTATGGGAAGGGCGCGGGGGCCAAGGCGCTTCCTTTTGCGCTCAGGAACGCGGCGGGTTCTAATTAGAAGCCTGCCTGGTGCGTAAGCTGGCCGCCCTCAGGGCTCTCTCCGACGAACGCGCTGTCCCTGACTCCCTGCGGCTGTCTGGACGCGCGTCAGTATCCCAGCGCCCCAAGGCGCGCCCTGAGCCTGGCCCTCAGGTGGGCCACTGGGCGCCGCAGGTGCCGCACAGGAAATGGGGCACGCGGAAGTGGGGGTGCGCGGGGGTCCCCGAAGCGCGTCCCCGCGGCCTCGCGGCCTCTTCCAGGCCCGTCAGCTGCCTAGGGCTGCCCTTTCCCCGCCCCGCTGCTCCTGGCCCGGCGCCTCTACCGCGGGAGCCCCCGCTCCTGAACCATCTCGAAGAGAAAAATTATTATCGGATTAGATGTACCTCGGCTCGCTGGGTCTCCCCCCTTCCCCTCGGCGTAATTATTATAATTCCAGGCTGCCGTCGGAGAATGATGGGGAGGGGAGTGTGCATGCTTGTGGGAAGGCTTCTCTCCAACTGCGGGTCCTACCAGCGCTGCGCCTGGCCCTGAGCGCCCACATTCCTGCCACTTGTGTTCCTCAATCTTGGGCATCTCAGAGCGCCCTTAATTCGGAACTGGGGTGACCCTTGCTTGGTGAGGGCTCTGAGGGATCACAAGCCCTGGCGAAAGTGTGGTCCCTGTTTCCCCTCCCACAGGATATGTGCGGTGGAGGTGGGAGGCCTGAGAGAGACCTTTGGGGACCCTTCCTTTGGTTTATCTGCACTTCCATCGCCAGGCTGGGGAGGGTCTCACGGAACGCGCCTTTTCTGGCATGGAGGGCGCAGCTAAGCGCTTTCTGATTGAGGGTTCTGGAGCCCCTCACACCCGGTGCTTAACTCACCCTTACCTCTCTCTACAGCAGCCCCTCCTCGCTAGGCGGACCCAGGCGAAGGGCTCGCAGAGAGGACCCCTGGAAACCCCCGCGCCCGGACTGCGGCGGGGAGGCGCGCGGGGCCCGGGGCCAGCCCCCAGTGCGCCCCGCCGCCGGCTCTGCGCCACTCCCCGCCGGGTCCCAGCTTTCTTTACGTAACCACGCTGCTCCGAGCTGTTCAGTCTTGTCTCACCGACTTTGTTTTAAAACGTGTGTGTGTGTGTTTGTGTGTAAGATACGGTTTTTGAGGAAAGTCTCCGGCGAATTCCCTCTCGCTTGCCCTCTTCCCTCGCCTGTCCCCTGGCCTCGAGCTGCCTGTCCCCTCGGTGACCGTGCGTGCCGACCTTCTTTCAGCCTCTCCCCAGCCCACTGTTCGCCCTGTCCGACGCCAGGGGCAGCTAGGACCTCCGCAACCTCCCCCACTCCCCCGCTCGGGAATCAATGTCTCCGGAAGCTCCTCCACCCACGCGTCCCAGCGGCCTGAACAGGTCCAAAGTGGCCGTCCAGGAAAACCAACCGCCCGCGGCCCGCACGCTGGGCTGGAGCAGAAGGGCGCGGGCTCCGGCCACCGCGGGGTCCCTGCCCGAGGGGGCCGTCTGCTGCGGGCCCGGCGCACAGGGGCAGGGGCGAACGCGAGGAGGCTCACTCACCACCAGATCGGGTAGCTGCCCAGAGCCTGCTTCAGGCTGCAGAGGAGTAAGAAGTATCCGAGCGGGGCCATCGCCGCGCGAGAGGGCGCGGAGGGCCGGGAGTCCGCCCCGAGAGCTTGAGCGCCGGGGCGGGCCGGGCCCTGGGAGCTGGCGCGGCGGCGTCGCTGGGCCCTCCTGCGACCGCGGGTGCGCGGGTGTGCGCGGGCTCCGAGGGCGGCGCTGCGCCAGGTGGGCCGGCGGCCGGGCTGCGGGCCGAGGCCCGGGGCGGCGCGGGGCGGCGGGGGCG